>NC_051156.1:197651158-197951158 GCF_013339745.2 Dermacentor silvarum
TTAGTGGCGCTGGCTAACACTCCCAGGTATTATCTTGTACGCATGCGCATATGCCCCCCCCCCCCCCCCCTCCCGCGAAAGCGGGCAGTAGAATAACTGATAAAGCACGGCACGCACAATGCCTAAGACCTGGGTTCGGCTCAAGCCAGCGCCGACTTGTCTTTTAATTCCCTTTCATTTACGTTTTGTCTGTGCGCAAGCATTATATGCCGCATTACGCGAAGCTCCGTCGGCGTGACCAAAAGATGGTACCAAAATGGCCGACAGCGCAAAGAGTAAAAACTAGTAAGAAATGCTTGGATGGACGTCAAATTTCAGGGAGGTTCCTGTAAACAAAGTAATATAGTGGCTTTGAAAAGAAAATTTTGTACATTTCTGTCTATGTGGGAATCGAACCCGAGCGTCCGGGGTGCGAGACGAGCAGGCTTCCCCGACGCAACAGCGGCTCCGTAGTTCTGGCTGACTAGAGATGTGGCCTAGTGAGTGCGGCATTTGGCACGTGACGGTGCAGCCAATGGTGGGGAGGTTACGTCACGCTATTAGTGTATAAAATGAGAACGTTTATGACGTTCCGAGGTCTACAAACGGTATAATGCTTTCGCATTCCCAAGCCCTAAGTGTCTCTGCCGAACATTTTTATTAATACGATAGCAACTATTATACGGACGCTGTAGGCGCAATCGTGTCTTCGCCGCCGTTGTGCGATCCTACATTACAGCGCATGCACGGCTCAGGGTCTCCAGAGCGTGGAGTGCGTTTGGCTGTAAAAACGACAAAGCGATGTGGACGCAACCTCAACGGTATACGTTGATGCCAGCGTTGTGAGGCGCCTGGTAGCTTCCAGGACCCTGTTCCTTCTGGCCAGCAGGAGTTGCCTTTTGGCGAAACTTCCAAATTCCTTGAGTATGGGACAGTCGCTTAGAGAGGAGATTTGTATTAGATCGAAAATTGCATCATTATTGCAGGTTTTTTCTTCTAGTCATCGAAAACTTTCGTGAAAAGTGTTTTTTTGTTATTATCGCTTGCTATTCAATCTTCTTAATAAACAGGTAACCCCTTGCAATAAACGCCATTGCCTCGCCATCTATAATGTGACATAATAAATAAATAAATAAATAAATAAATAAATAAATAAATAAATAAATAAATAAATAAATAAATAAATAAATAAATAAACTCAGGAACTAAAATAAAATGTGACCTCATGACACCCAGCAAATATTCAGCGTCCTAATTGTCTGACGCCACCTACGTGTTATGGGCGCCTCCGGGATGTGCAATTCCTCAAATTTTTACTTGCGATAGCAAGCTATACATGCAGTATTTGCCCTGGTTCATGCAAACTTCAACGCATCCTTGCGTGTCATACGTCCAATCCCGCAACAAACCAAACAGATGCGGAAAGACCCAAAGCTCCACCCCAAAATCTTGGAGGCGACAGCCATCATTCGACGAATGCATGCTAGATGGCACCACAATACTGCACTTCAAATGAAGAGACGCCTTTAATGAAGAGACGAGTAATTACGTGGCGTCAATTCAACAGCAAGTCATACCCATAGTCAAGTAATATAAGTACCTCGGCGTACACATAAACGAAGGAAAGAATTACTCAAGCAACCACCAAGATAATCTGAAAATAAAGGGGAAGCGGCATAAAGCAATAATGAAACACAGAGCATTGAGGAGTAATGGCGCCAACGCTAACGTTCGCAAATGCCATTATATGCTTAAAATCGGATAGCTTGTCGGAGTTGGAAATGAACCAAAGATCAGTAGGCCTGTTGGCTTTGGAAGCCCTCGGTAAAACCGCAAATGAGGCAGTGCAGGGTGACATGGGTTGGACCTATTTTGAAGTCAGAGAAGCACAGATCAAAATTAGTTTTGAAGAAAGGCTCACAAACATGGATGAAAATAAATGGGCGGCTAAAGTGCACAAGTATCTCTACATGAAAAGCGTGGACACAGAATGGAGGAAGAGGTCAAGGAAGTTGGCAACCAAGTACAGGATAATCGAAACTGTAAATAGACAACCAGGGGTCATCAGAAAGAAAGTGAGAGAAATAGAGACCGTGAATTGGATGCAAAGAATGGAAACGAAAAGGACAATGGAGATTTACAAGAATGAGAAGAAAAATTAGAAGGGAAAATCTGTACGATAACACAAAGGGCAGTGCCTTGCTATTTGAGGCTCGAGCCGGTTGCCTAAGGACGAAAACATATCGGAACAAATATTCGGAACTAGATGAGGCATGTGTATGCTGCAGTAAAGATTCAGAGACCACTCAGTACATCCTGATGGAATGCGACGGGATTCCCCTAGCGAGAACCGTAGGTAACGTGCAACTCCCAGAAGCGCTTGAGTTTAAAGTGGAAGGAAACACCAACCGATCAGCCGTAGAGAAAAGCAAGAGACGATTAGAGTACTGGTGGAAAAAAAAAACAGGGAAGAGATTGATACAACCTGATCTCTTGAAATCATAGGTACTGGTACAAGGTAGATTTTGGAAAAAAATAATGAGATGTATACAAAGATGCTAGATAAAGAACATGTATACTATACCTGATTAAATCAAGCAGGCTAGGTGACTATTTGTCGCCGCTCCGTTTCAAAGGGGGTGCCATTAAATCACCATCATCATAAACAAAAAGAACAAGGAAGAGATTGACAGGACTCCATCCGTTAATTAGAGCCATAGGTAACTGTACACGATAGCTATAGATGCTTTGAGGAAGAGAGAAAAGATTAAGGGGAGATAGGCAAAATGCTAGTCTCATAAGCATACATACACTACCTTATTAGCTTAAGAAGGCTGGGGAATATTCGTCAACGCCCCTTTTCATATGGGATACTAATAATAATACAAATGATAATGATTAGTAGCAGTAGTAGTAGCAGTAGTAGTAGCAGTAGTAGTAGCAGTAGTAGTAGCAGTAGTAGTAGCAGTAATCAGCAACAGCACCAGCGAACTTGCAGGCTTCGTCTAGGTATGTACGTAGCATCTTCGCCTCAAGTTCGTCGACATACGCAATAGGCAGCGATTGGTGAACAAAGGCACGCACTCAATCATTAAATAGTATGTAAGAGAGAACGTCAACTTGCTGTTGAAAGCCCTTGCTGTCGCAGCATTTGGCGAAAAGCCTTCAGCTTCTCGAAACCATTGACAAGTTAACACACTGCAGCTGAGATTTTCGACCAATTGCATGCCCATAGCTACAGTGCATCATTACTCCTCACCTTCACGTCAGAGTATTCCGACGAGGATGGAAGCATGCGGCACTCGAGTGGTCCGAAGTCGACGGTCGAAGGGCGCCTCATGAAGTCATCGGGACGGTTGGAAGTCCCGGAGGACAGCAGAGCCATGGCTCTAGCCTTGGAAGAAGCGCCTGGTACCTTGAGGATGGATGGTCGCCGAAAGTCTGGTTGGCCGTCGCCAGGGCTGGCCGGAGACGACGGGCTGGATAACGGGCCAGATCCGGAGGCACCGTCCTGCTGTACGTGGGCGTCTGTGTGCACCGCGGCGGTGGTGGTCAATCAATGTGCATGCGACGCTGAACATGCATTTTTTTTTACATCGCACTTAGGCTATAAAGATTTTGAGTGATTGAACAAACATGGATCTTATGAAAGCGAACTCTTGGACCAGTGTCACAGACCCCGGTGATCGAGGCGCAGACGCCGGACTAAATTCCAAAGCCGACTTATCAGCTTCCGAAAATAATCCCACGAAAGCAAGGACAAGTAAGAGTGGGCCCTCTGGTGCGCCAGCGAACGCCGGTTGCTGTCCAAAGACCGAGTCAGAGCCCAGAGTTGTCAAAACACAACAGAATATATTCTTCACACAAGGCAGTTACACACACACTTGCACACTTAGGCTAGACACAACACAATACAAATCAGATGGGTATTAACAAACACAAGAAAATAACGACAAGCACTGAGAGTCCAACACGTAAAACACAAAATAAAAAGGAACACTAAGTGTCCAATCGTATTCACCAGTGTTGGTCTTGGAAGTCAGACGATCTCGGCGTAACTTGGGGGCAAATCTCGAAGAAAGAACTTCTTCCGGAAATGCAGACGCTCGATGAACTCGTCGACTAGCTTGCCGGGGAATCCCCTTCTTCCGCAGACGCTCGGTCTTCACGTTACATCACTTCACCGGTGCGGACTGAACTCCTGAATTCCTGAATTCCACTAAACGATTCTCGCACGGCGGTTATATAGCTTCCACAGGCGTTCTCGGACATTCCTATCGGTGTCGTGATCTCGTAGCATGGCCAAAGCTTGGGAAGCTTCTACTCTGTTCTCGTACCTTCGACGGCTGCTGTCGGAACATTCTCGAGGGGGGGGGGGGGGGGGGGTGATGACTCATACTGTTGGTGCGCGCGCTCACGCTGTAGTTATCTCTTTCGACTCGCCGGGTGAGAAGGTGTCTCGGCGCGCGCGTGTGCTCTCTCTCTCTCTCTCCGGTTAACGTCGCTCCGTCGAGTCTCGTCCAGACGTTTCGGCGCCGTTGTTAGCGTTGTTGCTTGAGGCGTATGCGCTCTCCCCCTCTGTTGAAGTTGCCGCGGGGCCGGCGTGTTCTTTCGCAGGCTTGCGTGACACTCGGCGCGCGCTTGGATTACGCACTCTTTTGTGACCACCCAGTTTATGCGTATTTGGAAGTTAGCACAAAATAAGAGCGGCGAAGAAAAAGCACCCGTTCAGTCTCCTTTCTCGTTCCTTGTTCAGTTGTTCTAGACTCCTAATTAGGGCCGAATAATCACAGCAAATATACTTAGCATCTTTGCAGAGACGTCAGACGCGAACTCGATCTTATCTCAATGGCATTACGTTCTTCCACACAACGGTTGTGCGTCATTTCGCCAACAGCTCAGTATAAAAGTATACTGTTATAGCTGGCCGTGCGGCATACCTCTCATGTTCAGGATGGTTCTCTGTTGAATAGTCCACCAAATTAATGTTTTGGAATCCATTACAGCTCTGTTTTGACACGAAGACATCGGCAATCAGCTTTTACTGATGCAGCTCTACATAACTCGTGTGATAAAACACTTTGTTCCTTGTGAGGAGGACAACACTATCACGCCATGTTGTTTTCAATGTGATTAGGGGAAGAGCAGACCACACTGCACACTTAACGTTCCCCCCTCTTCGTTGGTTGCACCGCGCCTACAATATGTGCCAACCCAACGATAAGGTATATTGTTCTCCTGCAATATAGCATATGATACATCAAGGCCATTGCTATAACCAGTTACTGGTATAAGTGCAACTGCTGTGTTACTGCTGCAAAATTCTTGCTCGCTGTTTCCGGATATGCTAAGAGAATGCAGAAGCTCTCGCGAGTGGGCGGCAGTGCTAGAGTCCAGGAGAAAATCGTGTAACGTTTGTTGAATGCGTAACACAGGACACTTCGCCTCATACACTTTATTATTCAGCACCAGCAACTCAAGCATTGACGGTTTGCATATAGACACCTCGAAAATATGTTTTCGATATAAGTATTTCAATAGCCACGGTAAAATAATGAAAAATTACAGCAGCCCTAATACTGTGGATTCGAGTAAATTAACGATCTGTCAAAGCAGTTTGCGGTAGCATGATGACGTAGCAACGATGAAGAAGGCATGACAACTGCATTTTTACAAATTCCCCCCCCCCCCCACCTTCCCCCCCCCCCCCCCCCCCAAAACGGAGCATGCAATAAAAAAACACATAACAGCGATGTTTTCTTCGATTCAGTCGATTTAGTGTTGTATACGCATTAGTTAATGTGCTAATGTTGGACAATATCGACTTAGTTAATAATGGAATTATCCAGCTAACCCAACTACCATTGTCGTTTTCCATAATCAGAGCAAATATAATTAGTATCTGTGCAGAGACGTCAAACGCGAACTCGATCTTATCTCAATGGCATTACATTCTTCCATACAACGGTTGCGCGTCATTTGTCTGAAAATTGTAAAAATGTAAAACACTAAAGCATAGAACGATAAGCAGATGCGGAAGAAGCTGTGCCTCATTCTGGAGCCAACTTCTGCACAACGGCTCCATCCCGAGGCGTTCTTCGTTTGTGCGCTGTCGATCCCTTCCAATTTTCCATCTTCCGGTGAACCCCTGTCTGTCTTGTTTAAAACATAGAGGAGCACGTGACCTAGTATAGCTCTATAAACTTCTTTAAAGCAGCGCGTCAACGCAAATATGCACCGTATCAGGTACCCACTTTCTGGAGGTAGGTATCCCGGAGTGACTTTGACGACTGCCGTCTCTGCTGTGTCGATGCGGGTGCGCCTGATTTTTCTGTTGGCGACCGGCGATTGAATCTTCGGTGAAGCCGCACCCGTTACGTTGCCAATTTCAGCGCCGACCCTATCTGGGGTGTCCTTGGCTAGCCCTGGAGATCCGCAAGTGTTTTTGTTCTGTGAAAAAACAAGAAGGGCATTCGACACAGACCCTACTGAGAAATTGCTTAAGTTTTGGCTTACGACAAGTTTTCTCAACATCCACTAACATTCATCCTTTTACATAGATCGTCAGGTTGACATAGCGAGCTCTAGAGTGAATGCCGGCCATCGGGAGTGTTCGCACAATGTGAAGGTTTTTTTTTTTTTTTTGCATCCCTTTACTTCTGTTCGGGCCCTTCTTTTACGAGTTAGGCAGTGAAAGTGGGGATAGCGTTTTCTATCGCAAGATCTGCATTTCGTGGTCGGTAGTGCCGCCTTTTTCGCATTTCGCGATGACTGGCGATCACTTATACCGGCTGATCATTTTTAAGCTTCAAAGAATTAAAAAAAATTGTCTGTGGCAGATTGCGTAATTCCTTTCCAGCTGGTCTGCGGTAAATTGCGTGATACCTTCCCTTGTGCTGGAATATTCAAAGAGGCGAACGTAACATGCACGAGAAATGGAAACACATATTGAACTAAGTAACAGAAATTCACTAATCCATTAATTACTTTACGGCACATATTGCAAATTGCGAACTGTAAAACAGGTGAGTTGGCAAGGCAGAACCACTTGGAATGAATTTTCAGGATGACATGAGTTCGAGCTATTAATTGCCAAAGTTTGCGATGGAAATACATGGTGTTCTAGTTACTTTCGTGCTTCAATGGATAAAGGATCGTTTTGGTGAAAAAGTAATTGGAACAACAGTGCAGTTTTACCGCGAACTTGATGGCGCATATCTCGAAGCCCGTGCCATCATCAATGTTCGTTACTAGTGGATATGCCTTGCAAGCTAATCGGCTACAATACTTTCCCATTGAGGATGTTTGATGGCGCTGCTTTCCTGTGCGCGCGAGTGCGCAAGTCACTTGGATTACTTTTCATATTTCACGGGCTTTCTCTCATCGCCGGCAAAAAAAAAGTAAAGACGTGATACGTACATCTTGCTGAAAACTCCTCATTTTGACGTCTCTTACTATTCTCTGCCACTCCGGCCCTAATTGACGTCTTGCCAATTAGAAAAATTAAACGTCTGTCAGTTACTTTTAAGTAACTATTGGGTTGTCAGGAACTGGTGCTTTCCCAGTTAGACTCTTGGTCTTATTCGCGTTGAATCATTACTTTTTTAACAACTTGGTGCATGATAGCTGGGACACCATACGTTAGCAGCAGAGGTGATAGCTGGGACACCATGACTAGCAGCTGAGGTGATCTCCAAGATCCGTATCTTTGATCCTTACTTGCAAAACAAACGCATCTTTATTGGTTCTCGCCTGTCTCCCGTTCCTATCAACCTAAATTTAGGCTCGCTGGAAGGATGCATCTTGGATCACTTCGTTGGTTTTAGTGTTCGAAAAAAAAAAGCTTTTAAATTTCGTGCATAATTTTTTAGTGTTTCTTGAATGCCCATCTCAAGTGTATTACAAGAGAATCTGATCGAGTTTGAGCTATGAAGCGTTTGCTGTGGAGTGGGATAGAATAGCGTGCAAGTGTTGAAGCTTGGGCGAAATGGTAACGGTTGGCAATGCCGAGTTGGAAATAGGCCAAGAACATAATAATACTTCAAATCTTTGCATCTGCTGAAATTTCACTTGCCGTCGCAGCAACGCTGTTTCCACCCAGAAGCTTGGTTTTCGAGGACGACTTGCTCGCTGGCGTGGTTGAGCGCTTGGGCCTACGCCTGCCAACATGCTTCTTGGGACTTGCCACACCGGGGTCTTTCATTGCCACCTTGATGCATGTAGCGGGGCTGCTTAACCCGGAAGTCTTGGCTAATTTGGAAGGGATGGCTTTGGGCTTGTTTTCTTCACCACCTGCTTTTAAAATATTGTAAAATTTGGTGTCGATGAAACAACCGGTGTAGAAGCATAACCACCGTCCACATAGCTACGCTACCGCTTTGTGCTTATATTTGAAGTATTTATATTGACCTTTTAGGTTGATTTTATGCATTTCAAACATATTTTCCTTGGTGCATATTAGAAACTTTCTAACTCTACATGCATGCAGGTTGAAAGAAGTCAGCACAATGCAGAAACGCGTGATTTTGTGTGGGATACCTTGACTAAAGTATATCAGTTTTCCTTTGAGCACTGTGAAAGCTGTCGCCATGCTATTAATCACCCTTCGGCCACGTTCTGAACCAGTTGAAGCGCTTAAGAGGAATGTTGTGCTTGAGGTCAACTCAAATCTTCGTATTCAGATACTTATAAAACGCAAATATGCCTTTATGACACAGCCACTGGACCGATTTGAATAAAATTGTTGCATTGTGAGTGAGAAAGTTAAAATCTGTTGACTCTAGGAAACAAAGTTTTGATTTAGAGCTTGGATTTTCTTAAATTTATGAAAGTCGCTAACTTAATAAGATAGAATCACGTAATTGGCAAAACTGCTCCTGTGCACCAAAATAGATGTTCGAGTTCTGTAAACTGTATATGTTAGAGCGTAAACGAGTGCGTTGTAGCACGCACCTTCTGGAAGCTGGTTGGAAGATTATTTGGAACATCCATCGTGCGGGCACCACGGCGGCGAGATCGGTTTGCGAGTCTCGTCTACTACAGCGTTAGCTACGTTTTGTGGTGCTTCCGCAACATTGCAGAACGATCCCGGCAGCCAAATAGAGCAATGTACCCCAGAGTGCGCAAACTACGGGTGATAATATGGGGTCATCTTGAAGAACAGCTCTTCAAGCTCGGTGAAGCCGAGTTTCTTCGCCGCTGGTCTACGTGGTACCTAACCGCGTCTCGAGGCAAAGTTTTGCTACAGCCAGAATAATGCCCAAGTTTTGTAAGTCTGAGTAGAAACTGTACTTGTGTCTGCTTCGGGTGTCATTCATGAATCCGAGACTGACATTTATGATTTGGCATGTACACTGTCGTAGTGTTTTTGATGTGTGGCAAAGTCAATGTGAAGCAGACGCAATTTACTATTTTGTTTGCTCATCTGTTTTGTTTATATCACGCGACGATGTATTGCATGTGTGGTACGTTATATTGTACTCTACGTTCATACAACAGTTGTACGCGTGCCTACGGGTAAATACTTTTCCTTGTCATCTTTACTGGGTAAACTTGGCATAAATTTGCAGCTTACATGGGATGGTTACAACGTTTACAAGGGTTTTGCAACAGTCCTGCTTACAAATAAATGGTATGTTTTAGAGCGATGTATAATATATTAGTTTTGTTCCGCTTTAGATATGTTATTAGGTGCAGTGAACATGACTGCGTTATCATTTGCTATTGCTGAGTTGAGAGTTGTAAACTTAACATCTGAGTTTGTGGAAACTTTAACATTTCCGGAAAGTTTCTAAAAAATTGCCATATAGGCAGATACGTAAAATGCAGCTGTATCCTAACTACATTCTACCAGCGATAAAGTATTGTAAATATATTTTTTGTTTGAGTGGCTCGAATAGCAATAATCGTAAAAATATCACTTGTAAAGCTTGTGTAAAGCCGCATTATAGTTATGGCGTATGAAGTTTTATTTTCTCGCTAATGGAATTAAACTGCCGTGTTACATGCTAAAACTACCGCCCAATTATGAAGCATTCTGGCTAATGGAGTTCATCGCTGTATGTGTGTGCCTTAATTCTCCCCGAACTATTAAGTATTAATTGCATGGTTGTGACTAACAAGAAATCGAGCCCCTCGGATCACCGTAATCTTCTCGCTCATTACATAGCGAGGGCCTCGAATTTGGCAGTCTTGAGGCCGGGAGGTTGCATACGAAGGTTACTATCTAGCTGCCTGCTCCTAAAGATCATGTACTACGTGGTACCTGCTGTTAAACGGGTGTTCCACGTCCACCGCTTTGGCCGTGAGTGGTGCTGGCTAACACTCCCATAGCTAATCCTGTATCACAAATACCCTAGAGAGTGTGCGGGAGCATGGTGATGCGGTAGCTCAACTGGTAAAGCACCGCAATCCTAATGCGAAGGATGTGGGTTCGGCCCCCGGCTGCGGCAAGTTATATTTTCGTCCCCTTTCGTTATTTCATTTACCCGATTATTTCTACGTTTCAATTGAACGTAATTTCCCTTATGCTTCCTTCTGCTTGATTTATCTCTTTGTAATCTTCTGACTAGGAAACAATACGGCCCCTCACATCACTTTTTTTTCTCTGGCTCATTAGCGATACAAGGAACAGTAAGTTGTTAGATGAAGGTTAGTTGAACGTCGTTGAAGGCAGCTGGAAATTACTTTGAAATAGATCTTGGAGCACTTACCACGCTTTGTTTGCTTACCCACTGGGGAGCACTGACCAGCCAGGCTAAGGACCGGAGAAGCAGGCGCCGTGACAGATATCTTAAGAGAGGGTGATGCATATTGTTCTGCGATGGAAACGGGTCGCTGCGGAGACTCCATGGATGTTGGGCTGCTGATGACCCCAGGATCTTGATGCTGTGACAAAGCGGACTTGTTTTATCCGTTATTCTTTGAATGGTCATATTCAGTGCCGCTTGTCATCGTCATAGCCACTGCTATCATCATCATCACGACTCTTCATTTGTGGTAACTGACGCTTCATTCGTGGCAGCGCATCGTAATGATCGAAAATGTTAAATTTAAGGGAACCGTGTGTTTCATAAGACTTAAAAATGCACACACTGTCGCGCAATCTATCGACACAGACAAGATTCGAGTACATATTCACTTACGGGACTCGTAGTGTCCTTGTCTTGCTGCCTGCAAAATGCGATACGCGGCCGGTTAAAACTTGTCGATCGCGACGCAAACATTTGTCATTTACAGCCGTACGAAACAAAATACACTAACAATATTATATTATTCTCACAAATTTGTTACCTTGGGTCACGCGGGAAGTGACCATGGCGGCTTCAGAGGAGCACGTAGCACGTTGAGTGAGCACTTGAAAGGGGAGAACTGTTACACTAACCAGAACAGACTGATGCAAATTAATGATTTGCAATAGCCAATATAAGATGCTGGGGGAAGGGGGTGATATTTTGCCACTACTACCCGATGACGTATTGGTTTCAAACCCCGTGATGCGCACTGTGTAGATATGTTTATATATTTTTCCTTTTTTTTTCAATAAACTTCCGGTTGCCAGTTCAAAGCCGTGTTTGTCGCCTCGCTTAGTCGTCGTCCTTTGTGCTGCCGCTAATCATGAGGATAATCATATTACTGCGCTACTCGTTTTTAAAGATAACATCCAGCATAAACATTCTATGCCTTCGTCCTTTCTCCATTGAGTGTCTCCTCAATCTTTTGTTGTTGTTGTTTTTTTTTTTTCACTGTCTAAGGCGTAGAACAACACATTGTCGAGAGGACAGTATACATGTTCTAGCCTTGATGGGCTTCGCTGATTTCGCTCGCGTGGTACAAGCGTAGCTGAGCAATTCAAGAAGCACCGAGTGCACTACCGCGATTAGTTACGTATACGTGAAGTATTCGGGAAATGGAATCGAACCCGTGTCTTGTGCTCAGCAGAACAACGCCGCAGCCACAGTGACACCACAGCTGGCGCTTGCCTTTGATCATCAGGGTTTCAATGTGCACTGTTTGAGAAAGGCCTGCGTTTCTATAGCCTCATCGTCTCTCATACCTTACTCCAATTCTATCTTATGCGGGCATATTTTCTCATTTCACTTGCTTTCTTTGATGTTTTATTCAAGGACAATTAATTCAGTTCAATTCAACTTCAATCACACCAACTAATCATCTGCCGTCCTCGACTGTATCACCTCGACCTTACCGTATCAGCTATTCCTTCTCTCGAATAGACCACCGGTTATCTACTTAAGCCATTACAAGACACTCCCCACGTCATTCCTTCATCTTAACATTATATTAATAGGAAGGAATGACTGTATAATACTATAGTGACTACGATACAATGTAATGACGTATTATTATATACAGGGTGTTCAAAATTAAGCTTTATGGAATTTTTAGAAATCGCCTGTGGCAGGTAGCATAATTCTTATAGTTGAGCTGGGTTATTCGATGAGGCGGACGTTAGTAGCACGAGAAATCGAAACACATATTCAACTAATTAACAAAAATTGACTAATTAACTTCTTAGGTAATTACTTAACGACACATATTGCAATTTACGAATAGTAGCCGGTGAGGTTGCAAGACGCATCCACTTGCAAATGAATTAAGACTAATTGTAATTAGGCGGAATGCAAAAAGTAATCTGAGTATCTCCAAGCGACGACAAACAAATTACTTTGGTTCTGTCCAGCTGCAAGCCATTTGAATGTTTTAAAATCTTGGTGCAAGTTATGTGGGGCACCCTGTAGACAAAAGGCACGCGCGCCGAACTCAATGCGCATAAGAGGTCACACTTATCGTGTCATATTGAAGAGAATTAAATTACAATACAAATACATAGCATTCTTTCTAAACCATCTATTCTTTGCTACGCAGCATTACCGAGGTGCATGGAGCCCCTTATACGTGCCTTATTCTCTTTCTTGCTGGTATGCTACGCTTCCTGTGGCTGTCGCGTATCTCCGATATTGCTCAGAATTCGGATTCCATATAGTAAGGGGGCTCACAGCGACAGGACCAACCGTCATTATAAACTTGTGCCGGACATAACGCTGACTTTAGAAGTACAAAGCTAGAGTGACTAGCAAGATATAGCGGATAGTTTGAAAAGAATCGGGTATATAGCGAAGACATTGCACCAGATATACCATTGTAGCCTTCGGAAAGTCTCAGGCAGATTTCGGGCAGCCACAAAACAGACTCTTAGGAGTTTCGAAGCGTATGAGAACTCCATGATGGCAACTTCTTTGTCTCGGATGTGCGAGTTTCTCGGATCGGCAAACATGTGCGAGTCAAGTTTTATTTCTGTTGCGTCACTGTTCCAGTGGAAGAGGAAAGAAGCCGGCAGATCCCACGCCGTGTGGGAATCGATGCTATGCGAAGCAGTGTGCGGGGAGCCTACCAAGTTTACGAAACGACCATGAGAGCACCAAGACGTAGGCGGCTGTTTCATGACCCATAATTTATATTCGTCACACGCTCTTGTCATAGCGTGCCAATTTTGGTACATACCAAGTTAACAAAGCGACCATGAGAGCACCAAGACGTAGGCGGCTGTTTCATGACCTACATGACACGCATGTCATGACCTATGATTTATATTCGTCGTCCACTCTTGTCATACTATGCCAATTTCGGTACATACCAAGTTAACAAGACGACCATGAGAGCACCAAGACGCAGGCGGCTAGATAGATTGATTCTCTCAAAGTGGCAAATGTTCGCCAAGAAACGCTTCGCATTTAAAAGAAAGTCGCTATGAGATAATTAATGTTACTGCCAACTCCATTGCACCGTGAGCTCTAGTTGCCATCGAAGCCACGAGATGGAGCCGCCAACGCTGCGGCGTTAAGGCTTAAACCCTGCAATGGCGTAGAAGAAACGTCGAGCAATCAGCGATGAATAAGTTTAGCTAGGCAAAACCCAACAAGGCGCGGGCGCGTTTACCTGGGAGAGGCAGACTCCAACGCCGTCGAGCGATTCGTGGGTGGCTGCTTCTGCGATCCGCTGGCGGCCGAACTTTGTCGACGCGCGCCTAGTATGGCGCTAATCGAGGTTCTGACTCTTGCGAGTTTGTCGGCGATGCTGCCTCTTGAGAAGCGAGAGCCGCGCCTTTTAGCGGACTTTCTATGGTAAAAAAAATGGAAATAGTGGCATGTCAATATTTAACGTTTGATTGTCCTGTGAGGGGATCTGAATAGCATACAATCTGCTGCTATGAAACCAGAGTGAGTGGGAGTCAGGTAACTTAAGATGCGAGCAACTACATAGTGAAAAATATTTCGAAGTTTCGGCCCGGGACCGGCCTGTATTAAGAATAGTTATCATAAGCGCATGACAGCTCCTTTATGCACAGAGTTGAGTATTGCTGCAATATTGGACAACTAGTTTGCAAAAGAAAGTTGTAAACAGAATTAACAAACAGTAAGTATAAGGATATGTGAGGTACCTTGCCGAAACGTGGACATATATCTCTGTCGTGTGTTTCGACGTGGATATACTCCAATACGCGTACAGTTGCCAGAAACCGCTTATCCTTAACTATGTATATATATATATATATATATATATATATATATACCGCGTGTTTTAGTAAACACTTTCAAAATTTATTTCAGGTTGCCTGTGGCAGATAGCCCAATTCTAGTTCGTGAGCTGGTCTACTCGAAGAGGTGGACATTACTTGCACAAAAAATTGAAATGCATAATCGACTAATTAACAAAAATTCCCTAAATAAGTTTTTAACTAATTAATTGATGGCCCATATTGCAATTTACAAGTTGTAGCCGTGGAGTTCGCAAGGCGGATTCATTTGGAACGAATTCTCGGGATGACGCCAGTTTCGAGATATCGATTCCCGAACTTTGAGGAGAAATGCATTGGCGTTCCAGTTAATTTTGTGCTTCAATGCATAAAACGACGTTTTGTTAAGAACTTAACTGGAACGCCAATGCATTTCTCCGCAAAGTTTCGGAATTAATATCTCGAAGCTGGCGTGATCCTGCGAATTAATTCCAAGTGAATCCGCCTTGCGAACTCCACGGCTACAATTTGTAAATTGCAATATGGGCCGTCAGGTAATTAGTTAAAAACTTAATCAGTAAATTTCTGTTAATTATTCGATTATGCATTTCAATTTCTTCTGCAAGTAATGTCCGCCTCTTCGAGTAGACCAGCTCATGAACTAGAATTGTGCTATCTGCCACAGGCAACCTTTAAGAATTTATGAAAGTGTTCGCTGAACCGCCTTGTATATATAATATGCTTTGTCTGAAAGGTCCCAGGGTTGATTTTTTTTTGCTACGACATTAAAAATAAAGAAATTTCTGCTATTGACTCGCTTCGGGTATTGCAGCGGTGGAAACGTCTTCACATAAACTAATAAGGTGATAGAGCTTTGATTAGCAACTTGCTGTTCGGCTTGTTGGTGCATTTAGTTGGACGTGACACGGATGACCTGCCGGACAGAAGTTCTGAGCAGAGAGTTCTGCGAGCATGAAATCTTGCGTTATGCTAAGGAAAGCACCGGGTGAGTCATGGAACGTGATTCATCGAGTATATCGCGACACCATGTATTTGAATGGTACCGCATTTTCCCGGAGAGCAGATGTTCGACGCAAAACAATTCTAGAGTCAGCCGCCTGTCAACGTTGACACATGCCACTGCAAATGTTGGAGGTGTGAAGCAGTTTTACATTCATGAAAATCCCCATGTTGCTGTGAGCATGACATCGGGAGATGTGGAACTTAACTGGCGTTTCTGTCGCCATATCTTACGGAAACGGTTAAGGCAAACGAAAATTTAATGTGACAGTCGTCTCTCACAATCTGACAGAGGAACAGAAAGAAACCAGACAAAGAACTGCTGCTAACTTTCGGAAAAGTCCCGAGGTTATCCCACATTGGTGTCAAAGAATCAGTTGCCGGAGAGGAAAGTTGCTACTTGCTTATGACCTTAAAACGAAGCGACGAAATGCCTAACGTCCAGCTAACGGTTCATCTCCCTTTACCAAAGTGAAACGACAACTATCAAAAACTAAGGCAATGCTGATCCCATTTTTTTGATGCTGGAGATCGACTTAGTGCCTCCAACGAAAGACAACCAATAAACCAAGATTCCTACACTGGCACGCTAAAGCTTTTGCTACTAGCAATCCACAGGCACCGACCTGACTTATCGACATCTGGACCCTGGTTGTTGCTACACGACAACACCAGGCCTCACACTGCTGCATAGGAATCCGGGAATATCTGGCCGAACACCTGTCGCCGGGTGTTTCTTGTTTTCGTTTTTCCGTGTGCAATGGTCATGGAAAAAGAAGCGTCATGGCGAAATACGGGGAATCAAAAAGTGCCGTGGCTAATGAGGTCACGAGCATCCTGGATAAAACTTTCTCCACTTGCTGCCATTGCCTTCGTAAATTGTTGCAGCTGGGCGTAGATAGGCCGATGGGACAACATTGACAATACTTGTTGTCATTATTGCTTGTTAGTTGACTAAATCTTTAATTCGGGTTCAGTCTTGGAACTGATCTGACAAGGTTGTATATATATAATATATATATATATATATATATATATATATATATATATATATATATATATATATATTATGCTTGCAATCGCACTCTTGATGAAGGGCGGGCCCCGGCCGAAACGTCAGAATGAAGTGTTGTTGCTTTTCTACGTGCACCTGCATTCTTGTAATTCATTAAACACCGGATTCGAGAACGAATCCTCCCTTCATATATATATATATATATATAAAGTTAAATTATTGCAGGTAGATCAATAGCCCTAAAGTTCTATCTAAGTAAGCGGATCCGCTGCACCACTAGATAGACGAGTAGACAAATGCTCGTGACTATGGCAAATGTGAAAAGGCAAAGGCGAACAGAGACCAGTGAAAGTCACGTTGCGCTTCCCACGTGACGCATGACGCCCCGTTTGCTTCACAGCTCGTACATGTGCCTTATCTCGAGAACATCGAGAACGTCAGTATGTGCCTTATCTAGAGAACATCATTCGTTCACATTTCTAGTGACTATTTCCAGAGGAGTTACTGCGGGGACTTTTATAGGCAGTTTGCGAAAAAAAGTATTCAAGCTGGAAATCAAAATTCTGCTTCATAAAAAAAAAAACATCACTTGGCTTTCCCTCAAATTCGAGATATCATTCAAATAGGTTCAGTGGTTGTTCGATGAGAGCATTTGGGCGTTTCGAATGCACTTCAATAGAGAAAACCCGATTGCGCGACGAGTTGAAGCTTCAGTTTAAGATTGGACAGTAACATTTACTTGCGAGGCGCTTTGAGAATGAGTCGAGAATACCATCCTAACCGTAGAGCTGCGAAATTCCTATGCACACCAACCTTGCAGGCGATGTCTCCTTCCGCCGTATAGTTGGAGTTGCCTCGATTTCCCACAGCTCCTTGCGGAGCTCCACGACGCTTCCTCGCTGTTGACTAACACTGCGCACAGTTCAAACACACATGGAGCGTTTGCTACCAGCTGGCAGCGGCCGCCGTTACTCGTGGTATTGTGAGAACTGAGAGAGCTGTTTTATATTGGGTGCAATTATGAAGCAGGTGGATTTATAAGAGATAAAGACTTCTCTGATATAGGCAAAAGTCTATTGCCAATAAACACACATGTGTCTACCCGTCTGATGCGTACATGACTCATATACACCTATTCCTGTGACTGTACGTAACACACGAAGAGTACTTATAGGGCTGAATAGTATGCAACTTTATATTAAATTACATGGCAGATTTGGCCAATCTATTCAAGGAACGTGAGCGTTTGCTGGCGCCCGTTACAATATGTCGTTTAAGTCTCATGGCTAACCAGGGACGGGCGCCGGCAAGAGATCCACGAAATATTAACCGAAAAATTGAAACGGTGCTTCTATGGCTCTATAGCGGAGGCCATGCGCTTCAAACGTTTATGCCTAGAAATAACCTGTGAACAATTTTTCACTTTCTGACTCGCCCTATCGGGAGCGCCATCCCCTAGCACCAGCAATAATAAAGTGCTATGCTTCAAGAGGACCCAGACCAGAGCATCGTGGCATTTCGAGTAACCACAGTTTTATGAGCCATGTGTTCGTGCGTTAAAACACAGCCCTTCTCTCGAGCGCGCCATTTGTGTTTTCAGTGTCGCTGCAGAACTCTTCGCAAGAAAACGAGAAAAGATTACCGAATAAAATTTTGAAAAGCAATTCTTAGTGATAAAGAACAATGTGTAAGAGGGTTGCAGAAAACGCATTGATAGAGGCAGGCCAACTTGTTCTATTTACGGTATTTGTGTAATCTTAGCAAAAGTAGGGAGGAAAGTAACGTTTAAGTAATCGATTATTGTTTATTAATTGCTCAGTTACTTTTGTTGGGCAGTAATTCTAAACTGCAGTCAATTACGTTTTTGAAAGAATTGCATTTGTAATCGGTCACATTTTTATTGCGATAGCAATTATATGGACACCCCAGGCGCATTTGTGTAGTCGCCGTCGGCGTCGCCGTGATGTTCCGCATAAAGTCCAAAGGCGGTAACACCGTCGCCGCTCGCCGTATGCTGTATGTGCGAGTGAAAGCGTGCGAGGGGAGCCGACGATTGCGGCTCAATCTCACGCGCGCAAGGGAGGAAAGCGGGAAGGAATCGCGCCGTCTTCCGTGGCACTGCAAGGTTCCGGGAGGAGGAGGAGGATGGGGGGCTGGCATTGTATTCCCGCAGCAACTGCGTATTCCGCGGCCGCACGCGCCTTATATTGAAAGCGATCTGCGTTGAGGACAGAGTGTAGGCGCTTCGTCGGCTCATACCTTTGCGCGTGCTGCGTTCTCGCCGCTCAGTTTGCAATGAAGCGGTGGACAGCACGAAGGTCACTTGGCTCGCTGCTGCTGCCGCGCTTCCTCACGCCCGTGTTTTGACAGCGAGCACATTGATGTGTTCATGTTTGTCTGTGCGCGCTGACACCATGCTTGTTAATGTAGTTAGTAAGCGAATGTTTGCAAGTTTATACGGCTGATAAACTACTATTCTTACTTTGTGCAGCTGTCTATTAATTTGCTATCGGAATCGATGCTTCTCCTTTAGGGCGAAACTGCGATGTTTTCTGTAACGTGTACAAGTCTCGTCGTAGTGTTGTGTTGTTGCCACAGAAGGTCACATTGTGTTGTAGCGTTATGTCGTTACTGCACGATGTTGTGGTTTACAAGAAATAGTTCTGTTGCACAAGAAAGAGTTCCGTTGAACGAGAGAATTATCTGTTGTTTTTTTCAACTGGGAACTGACCGTAGTTCCTGACCTAGCTTAGATGTATAGTGATTACAATTGTTCAGAGAAACAGATGTCGACTAACACATCGGCCAAGTAGTAGGAAATATTGTTTATCGTCTGTTCAGAAACATGCTGCCCAATGTAAATAGACCTTGCCTTCCGTAGTCAAGCTTCCGTTTACCCACCCGTCTGTACCTACCTTCCCTTCTCAATAGGGATTTTAGGTTTTGCGTCCCCTAGAGGACGCAAGCCGCCGGACGTAGAGAAAAGCGCGAGAAGGTATAAAAATCAACGCAAAAGGAGTACTAAAGAACGCAAGTAAGGCACACGCGTCTTTCGTCATGCAAAGTCGCTTCGTTGTGCTATTTTCAGGACTTCATACTATCAGAATGTCAAAGCCCGGATGTTGGCAATGGTGACTGATGCAACTGCAATGACAAAGTCATGAAAACAATTGACGTGTGAAAAAAATTCACCCACGATTACTGATACTCCCTAATGCGAAATTCGAACGCAGCTCCATACGTGTTTTCATTTCGCGATATATTGGCTGGCGCGGACAATCTGTCTCGTGCGGCACGTTGCAAACAGAGCGAAGTGTGGCACGACTGCATCGCTAATCGGGAGATCGCGAGATGCAGCACGTGGTGGACGCGTGGGCGCGATTCACAGCAGCCGCGGCAGGCAGACCTCCGCTCACGCAGCTCTTTGTTTCCATATATGGTATCGGTGGACCGGCTCGTCGCATGCCTTATCGGTGGCGTCGTCGGTGAACGAACGATGCGCGCTACTCTGGCGCCGTCTTGTAGCGATGGTCGCCGCAGAACATGTCTTACGTGGCACTACGTTTTTCTTCTCACGCTTTCGCCATACCCTCCTCCTCCGCTTTCCTCCTCGCTCTCTCTCCGCTATCACCGTCTTTCATCCCCCGCAGCGGTACGCGTTCACTCTTTCATTCTTCGCTGTGCTCGTTCGCTCAGTTACGCCGAGGGACGCCGACGCTCAACGCAGGAGCGGGCGTCTAAGCGGCTACGCTCTGAAACAGCACGCTCAGCATGGAAACTTTGGTTTGCTCATTAAAGTGGTGACTTGAAAATTGCGCTGATAAAGAGGCCATTACTAACCGAAGTGACTCGTCTTCTTCTTTGAGGTTCACGACGGCCTTGGCGAGCTGATCGAAAAGCTTGTCCGTTTGTGCCACCTCCACGCCCGGCGTGGCGCTGCCACTTAGTATGAGCGGTAGCGAAAGCCAGTCGCGGTTGTCACTGAAAAATAAACGACAAGAAAGGTAAAGAAATGCTCGCTACATGGCGCTTGCAAACTTCGAAGCATATACCACGTGGTACAAGAATAACAGAAAGAAAGAAAGTCAAAGAAAAAAGAAACAGTGGGGGAACGACGCAATCACGATTTGGTTTCCGATAACGTCAAAATATAAATTTAACATTGTAAAGCAAGAGCGGGCTGTAAGAGACGACGTAGGGCTGCGAATGAATTCTGACCGCGTGGGGTTATTTCGTGTTCTCCTGAGTGCACGAGCGTTCTTGTATCTCGTCCCATCAAAATGCATCCCTATCGGCAAAGAATCGAACTCTCGACCTTGTGCACAACCTCAAAAGTCCATACCCATGCACTTAGTCCTTGCGGTGGATGAACATTACGGTAATGTACGCATAATCCTTCCCAAGCTACACTAACAGATCAGCTGCGAGTCAAAGCATTGTTGATGTTGTCCCCTTGGTGTAGTGTCATCATTCACGCTATACACATCAAGTCCGCACTTTACGACTAACTGTTCCAGTTTACCGATTCTGTTAGAGAAGCCTTGCGAGTATACGCGGTGGCGAGGCGATAGCTTACGGCTCCTCGTAGCGCTCGATGAGCGTCCTGTCGAGCTCGCTCTCGTGCACACAGCTGAGCATCTTCTCGACAGCCATCACGAAGAGCAAGGCCACCACGCCCTGGTGTAGGAACAGCGCCAGCACGTACGCCACACACGCCACGCCCACGAACAGCGGACGAACCTACGCAAGCGCGCGGGTAGAGGGGCGACATCTACAGGTCAGTGAAATAACATGCCTGGGTGCTACGGATAAAATTAACAAAAACAAAAAATGCGTAGGAAATCTAGACATCGCGACCGACCGAGACAGCAACGAAGTGCCGCAAAATTATTCCTAATCGACAATGAATAGAAACACGAAATTAGTTTAGGTTTACAAGTGATAACCTGTCAAGGATAAAAGTAAAAAAAAATACAGAGAAACTTATGAAAGTGACAAAGCAACTATAATATCGAATTCACATATCTCGTGTTTTCCAACCAGGATACTTGATAGGTGCCATTCCTTTACGTAACCAAAGCCTGTTGTAGAATTACTGCAACTTTGAATAAATGTGCATTTAAGGGTTTCTCTTTGACGTCAGTCCACCTACACCATTGGCGAATGAATAGACGCAAGCTAAGACGAAGGCAACAAGGGAAGAAACACGAAGGACGCGCGCTACTAGCAACTAAATTACATTTTCAGAAGGTAAAAAAGAAAAAAAAATTCGGGGTTTTACGTGCCAAAACTACAATCTGATTATGAGGCATGCACGCCGTAGTGGGGGACTCCGGAATAATTTTACCCGACTGGGGTTCTTTAACGTGCCTCTAAAGCACGGTTCGCGGGCGTTTCAGCATTTCGCCCCCGTCGAACTGGGGCCGCCATGGCCGGGATTTGATCCCACGACCTCGTGCTTAGCAGCGTAACGGAGGACACGAACACATATAAAATAAACGGCAAAGTGTTCAGAATGATCCAGGCCCGTCATAGTTCCAGAATGATCCTGGACACACATTCACTAAGCACTTCGTGTGCTAGACCGATTTCGTATAAGAACAGGGGTCGAGGAATAGCGATAGCAGACACACCATTAGCAGAGGCACGTGGCCAGTTGTAAACAGTTCGCATATGAGCAAAAATGATCGGGAATTCAGCCCCTGATACGCAACATCGAAACTCCATGAAAGCAATCTCATCACCGCATTTTTAACGAAGTTGATACTCACTGCGCAATGTGGCAGAAGTGTTGCTGACACTACAGTGCTCAGCGATCGCTCTGCTAATGTCAAATACTTCCATCGGATCACTCAAATGGGGTCTCATTCTTCTCCCAAGAATCTTAATTAATTTTGTATGAACATGAACATCCATCCTGCCTGAGTTTCCGATTTTTGCCCTCGTCAAAGTCCGCACCATTTATTCTTACGCCAATATGACCCTCTTAGCCCGTCAACATATGTAATAATACGTGTTGTTGGTCTAGGCTAAATGTACTGTTGAATTGACCTCTTTAGTATTATATGGTATCTGAATGCAAGGCATATCGTAAGCTGCTGAAATGATATGAAAAAAAAGGCATGCATACGTGTAACAGAATATGATATGTCTTACAAATTTTTTTCTTCGTCAATTTTTACTAAGGCAAGGTGATGAAGTGGTGAGATGCTGCTTTTTTTTTGTGTTCTTTTTCGCAATGTTAAGCTACCTCAGCGTCTTGCTTTTGCAGCGTTATATGTTTTTGTAATGAAACCTATAATGAAAACCTCTAATGAAAAAGGTGCTTAGAACAGTTCGCAAGAAATAATGCGTTATAGAAGATCGCTGGTATACAAAGAGCAAAGTTCGCTGCATTCGAAACAAGCGTGTACCTGCAATCCAAAGCGGCTGCAAATCTTGAAGCTTATCCTCGGTACCAGGCTACCAGTCATGTGCACAGCCGTCAGGAAAACCAGGAGAGCGGTCATCTCGATGCACTTGCTCTGCGTCAATCCATGGAAGAGAGTTTGCACGAAGATGGTGACCTTAAACTACGAGTGCATGGTTTAAGTGAGCAGTGGTCTAACAGGAGAAGCGCCTCAGCCTGTAACTTCCCTCCTGAGAGTTCCAGCCAAAGAGCTGCTCTCGGGCTTCCTTTATTTGGCCACAATTTATCACTTCCTCTGCAATAGCAACTCAGAGAACCAGCTCCTCTTTGCTCTGAAGCTAAGTCATAGCTTGATAAGCAAATGTTGCACCACAACAGGAGAATTGGAAGGATTCTGTCGCATATCTTGTCCAAGAATATCGGACATGGCCCCTTGCACAATTGGTTGAACTTAACCGCAATACACAAACGTAAATCATATGGCGGCGTTTTCAAAAATTGCATTACATGACGTCAGACAATTTCCAACTAGACTTTATTAGCGAAGTCAAGAAAACCCCTGAATTTAGGGTACTCCCTTTTAAAAATATGGGCATTTACGGCGCTTATTCGGCACGTGGTGTGATAGCAGTGCATCGGTCCTAACCAAAACACTGCTATCGAAGTGTTAAGTGTCAACCAAGATCCGTAAATGTGCATGGTATTAGAAGGAAGTACCCTAACTTCTGGGTTTTACGTGCGAAAACCACGATCTGATTATGAGGCATGTCACAGTGGGGGACTGCGGAATAATTTTCTCCACCTGGTGTTCTATAACGTGCACCCAATGCATGGTAGACTAGAGTTTTTGGATTTCGCCCCCATTTAGATGCAATCGCCGCGGCCGGGATTTGATCGTGCGACCTCGTGTTTAGCAGCGCAATGCCAAAGCCACTAGGCAACCACGAGGGGTAGGAAGTGCCTTCTTGACTTCGCTATTTGAAGCTTGCCTAAGGGGCAATGTCCAAAATTCCAGGGTATGACTGCGACTGGATCTCGGCGCGATGGCAATACTAAAATACTACGCTAGCGCACTAAGAATTTAGCCCCCTAAGTTCGCATTATTCTAGTCACTCAATAAATATCAAGGAACGGAGCACGTTGATTTTTAGTAACGACCGTATGAACCTAACAGAGAATGAGGCCAAGAAAAGCATTAAAGATAGAAAATGTTCTTTATTTGAAAAGTTGAAATGATTACCATTAAATTAGCGGTATGCTTCATATCTTTAACGAAGGGAAGAGAAAATAAATGAAAAGACAGCTTGGCGGTTATATTTTACGCATTCAAAAAGCCAACGTTCGGTTTCGCCTCACGCGAATGGCCTAGCTTGGCCTAGGCTACGATATCGGCACGACCTGGGCAATTGAGTGAGTCGAAACCGGACGTCAGCTTTTCAAACGCGTGCAAGATAGCGGCCAAGGGCCGCTATCTTGCACGCGTTCTTGCACGCGTCGCCTGTGGGAACCGAACGCGCAACATCTGCATGACGCGTACGATGCTCTATCTATTGAGCTATACGGCCACCGATGTTTCTCCGTCCACTTTATTAGGCATTTGCCTTCGTGTACGAAGCCTAACCCTGAAGCAGCTCCCGTACAGCAATGGCGGCGAATTCTGACCATCCAGTCAACCACCGACATCACGTGATCTATCCTTCATGCGGCCGTTACTAAAAATTGTGCCTTTACACTTCCCTACTTCACCTCGCTGACGTCAATCACGTGCCATCAGATTCCAATAATCAGTTTTTGTCACTGCGTGCACCGTGGCGACAGAGCTGTTTCGGGCTAAAACTCGCTGACCACAGATTGAGTTTTCGGAGAATGTGCTTACTTCGAAGAAGTAGGTTGCTGTCTCGTCGGCGCTCATGATTTGTAGCGCCGGCAAAGTTACGACAGGAGCGAAAGCCGCCACACAGTGAGGAACCGATGACGTGAGCCACCAGCACAGCGGCAGCAGTACGGAGTACAGGCAGAGGCTCGACTGCGAAAAGTGTAGGCCCAGCCTGTCAGATTGCCCATGCTCCTGTTCACACCTTCAGAGCCGAAAAAAAAAAAAAGACCTAGTCACACGATAACTTTTCAAGCGGAGCTTGTATTGGCTCACAAGTTTCAGTGGCGTTGTAGTCACGCAAAAACTGACGTGTGGCCCATACCCGCATTGGATATGTGGGTATGAGCCAGGGATATGCGGTTATGAGCCAGGGACAAGAAAGAAAGAAGGAAAGAAAGAAAGAGCAGGTGCGGAAGAAGCTGTGCCGGCGCCGGATCACGTGACGCGCGCGACCAATCAGGGTCATTTGGTGTGTCGTGGGGAGAGAAAGGGGAGGAAAGGGGGTTGGCGCCCCGCCTGCTTACAGAAAAAAAACACAGAAAAAAAAAGAACAAATTTGGAGGAAGCTTAAGCTTCGTCTTTAAGAGTAGAACGCGATAGCATTATCGGGACCCGTTCGCATCGCATCGTTCGCAACCGGCAAGTAGGCTTCATTCACTGCAACACCGAACGTGGGAAATCCAGCTTACAAAGACCAAGCTTACACCGACCCCCTTAAACTCGGCTTCACTTTTAAACAGAAATTCATTGGTGGGAAGACGTTCTTCCAGGGGCAATATAAGTCATCTTATATTAAAATGTGAGGACCCTAGGACCTTTTTCATTATTTTATTAATGGTTTGCTATTGCCCCGATGCGCGCGCGTGTCACAAACGTATTTGGCAGGGCAAGTCCCAATTTGACCTGCCGTAAGGAGCCTACATGCAAGTTTTCATGTAGGCTCCCTAACCTGCCTTAGGGAGCCTACATGCAAGCGCTGTTTTAGGGTGGTGACAACTTCCAAAATTACGAGCGCTATTTACCGCCAAATTTGGTGAGTAGCCATTTTGATTCCCAATTTCGCTAGAAGTCGCGGCGCATCCCTGCATTCTTTTTGTCACGCTCTGATGTACCCGTTTTGGCACGCGATCTAATAAATGTCTTTAATTTAGTTTTGCACCAATGCGCACACGAAATCTGCATACATCTTTAATATAGTAGTTGCCTTTTCCTTTTATTTTAACACATCAAACTTCTTTTTCCATAGCATACAAAGCAACAAGTTATAAGGCACAGTGGCGTGCTCCTGGTAGTGTTTTCTCACGCCAAGAATGTGAACTGCATTATACATTGTCGTTGCCTTCCACTTGTAGACACTATATAAGGGGTGTTTTTCGAAGGGTGCTGTAATAAAAACTGTCCTTACAAGCCTGTTTAACTAAAACGTAGACGTGCCATACACTGCTCTCAGACACGCTATGGGTCTCTGGCTGATGAGGCCAAAGTTTATTTTAAAAATTGAATTAGTTTCACGGCAGTAATGGGTGCGGGAAACGTGGTCTGTCATCTGGTCTTTTCGCCATTTTGATTCCCACATGCTATATTTGGCGGAAAATTTTACCCGCCAATTTAGCTGGCGGCCACAAGTGCCCTTACAAAGGTTGTCGCCACCCTAAAACAGCGCTTGCATGTAGGCTCCCTAACCTGCCTAGGGTGCCAGCGCCATCTGGATAAGATTTTCGCAAGTAGGCTACGCGAGTGAGCCAGTGTTCTTATGGTAGAAATGCTGGCAAAAGAGGTCTGTGTTTGAGTTTCCTCGTAACAGAATTTTGTTTTCTCGTACATTGAAATAACAGTCCGACGCCACCGTGTCTGTATAGTTGTGCTTAAGTTGTACTTCACCATTTTTCTGACGTATTTCACTGTGAGAAAGTCAATTTTTGTGCACTAACACCTTGCACCACAACGAAGGGCCTGCCTGGTCGGGGTGGTTCGGAATGACTTTCTCCTGCACTAACAGTTTGCGGATGCGGTGGTTGCGGACGATTTTTTTCCGCCACGGACGCCGACATCCACGCTGACACCGACGCCGGATTTTCTGCGACACGGGGACCTTAACGCTATCGCGTTAAAACAGAACCCTTGTTTGAATTTGTACGAGAATTTGAATAAACACATCGAAAGTGACTGAGATCTTCTTTCGAAGATTTCCATAGATGACGAAACCTACATGGTGCTATGTGTATGACCATGAAGCCAAGAATGTTTTGAGCCCCTTGAAAGCGCTTTCTTCATCAAGACGGGGAAAATGCGACAAGAGCGTATTTTGTCTCTCGGGGATCAGTCGACGTTTCCCGTGCCACCATATTAATCGGACCGAGCTCCCTGTGACCTTTTTCTATCTTTTCAAAGAATAAATTTAAATGCCCTGCCCTGCCCTGCCCTGCCCTGCCCGGCCTTGCCTTACCTTGCCTTGCCTTGCCTGCTTGCCTGCCTGCCTGCCTGTTCCGTCATTTCATTAGACAAAAATTACGAAATGCACTCTAGCAAGTGAGAACGGGAGGAACTTAAGCGTAGTGCAGAAGGACTAAGAGTTTTCCCGAGGTCTGCACCTTGAGCTTGCATGTGAAATGGGTAGTTTACTCACCGGCGTTCCATAGATAATTAACGGTGCCAAGTAGATGGGCATCATGAGGCCGACGCAGTGTCGCGTTTGGGTCTCAGAAGGCTTCCGAGGCCGGAAATGAGTCCCGGCGAAGCCTTGAAAGGATGATCGCCCGCCGCCTGCGCACGCATCGTTCGCCAGACCATGACGCCAGCAACAAAGTGGTTCATCTTACAGCCTCCACTACCATTCGATCTTGTAACGGCTATCGCAATATGGCCTAGCATATCATCATCATCATCATCATCATCATCATCATCATCATCATCACATTTATCAGTCTAGTTATGTACTTCTCAGAATGAGGATTTCTTCCGGAAATCCCCACTGACCCACGTATATTGTAAACCGAATCCCCATCCTGTGTCCGCAAATTTTGTGATCCCGCAAATTCAGTTAATTCTCGCCATTGGTGAATGAGTTTTTCTTCAGCTGGCATTGATTGAATTGTAGGAAATCCACCAGACGTCGGTACAACACGCTCCACTTCTCAGCTAAAACAGATCCATGCACGCTTCCTCAAACTCAAGCTGAAACCTCTGTCTCATAATGTATGCGACGCCGTCCTCAAGCCTCCTTTCGCAGCCTTCACTCATCACACTGTTTACACAGACTCGCAGGCCTCCATAAAGGCCTGCGCCCGGCTGGACTCGCGCAATGGTGCTGTTCACTCAATACACCGGGCGATCCGAATCGCCGACGAGGCTGGCCACACTGTCCGCCTCGCATGGGTACCAGGTCACGCTGGGGTCGCTGGCAACCGAATGGCCGACTCTCTGGCAAGGGAGCTTCTTTCCTGCCCCTCAGAGACGCGTCCACAAGTGCCTGACGACCCATACCCCATCGACCCGGACACGGTCCTGGCGGAGGCGAAGGTTGCTCGAAGGGCCGCGCTCCGGAACATCCTCCCGGAAAATCCTACGCCCCTGCCGGGGATGTTTACCCGTGCTGAAGCCACACGCCTGCGACGCATCGTCACGGAGACAGCAGTGACACCAGCCCGCCGCGCCATGATGCGCCTCCAGACCTGGCAATCAGCCACTTGCCGCTATAATGGTACGCTTATCACTTTGCGTTCCGGTCGCACGCTCGCGATAACAGCAGCGAGCGTGCCGCCCCCAAGAAACTTCCGTTCAAGTGCCTTATCAGTCTGCTACGCGGGAAGAAAAAGCACGTTCCCAAGTTGTTTCAGTGTGCGGAAAGTCTCTTTTTACGTTTTCAAATAAAAGAATGACGCATAATGCCTCAAGGCTAATACTTACATTTTTTTTTGTGTGTAACTCACTGGAAACTACAGTGTACTTGTACTACTATGGTTATGTATATAGAGGGTAAAAGTGTTGCAAATATGAGGGCTTATGTGTTAACGCATGGTTGCTTTTTTTTTTTTGCCAGTGATATTCAGCAGCTACGTCAGTGGGCAAAATGGGAAGCCGTGCAGGGCCTATGTTTGTAATCAGTGAAACGGTCTATAGTCTTGTCCGCTTTAAGTAACCTGTCTCGGTTGCTTAGCGGCTATGGCGTGGCGCTGCTAAGCACAAGGTCGTGGTTTCGATTCCCTGGCGCCCGCATTTCCATGTGGGCGATATGCAAGAAAAAAATACTCGTGTATGTTTTTGTTTAGGGGCTCGTTAAGGAACTCCGGTCAAGTGGCCAAATTTAATCCGCAGTCCCCCACTATTACGGCCTGCCTCATAAACATGTCGTGGTTCTGACACGTAAAAACACCAGAAATGTTTTGTCCCCTACAAGTTATTTCTTTCGTTGCAAGCGTCAGGGCTGTTGCAGTAAAGCGATATTCACTTTTCAAGGGTACCGATAAACTGCCGTTCATGACTGGGAAGTGTCTGCCAAATGCGCTTCAAACCCTTGTCGATGCGAAAGCGTCAAATGGCTCATTGAGCGAGAAAGCACAGGGCCGGTATTTTGTAGCGATGCCTTTCCGGTGCTAATGCCCTTTCGCGCTTATCGCGCTTTGTCAGTGGTCAGGGCCGCGATTTTGTAGCGATGCCTTATGACTTATTTGGAATAGTCTTATCATCCATCCGCTCACGGCCGGCTGATCCCGTTGATAACGCGAGCGGACCGTCGGTCTGACCACTGACAAAGCGCGATAAGCGCGAAAAGGAATTATTACTTTAAAGGCATCGCTACAAAATACCGGCCCAGAGCGACGATCCGCTCGCGTTATCAACGGGATCAGCCGGCCGTGAGCGGTGGATGATAAGACTAGTATAGAATAAGTCATAAGGCATCGCTACAAAATACCGGCCCAGGCGTCTAAAGCCGCGAAATGGCACCCAAATTCCCATTGGCTGCGAAGCCATTTTTTTTTTCCACCTCAGAGCCATGTTGAAAGTACCTCTGCGCAGCCGCAGTCTCCGGCGGCGGCGGCGCGCGCCCGGCCTGAAAGTTGCAACGTGGACTTTCTAGGGCCGCCACCGTCGACTTGCTTTCGCAAGCAGCAAAAAAAAAAAAAAAAAAAAAAAAAAAGCAAGCGCTTTAGGAGAGGATACGACGGAGGAAAGAGTAGATGGTGGTACATTTACTATACAGGGACTTTAGTTGGCACCGCAGGCTGCTGCTGCTGCTTGCTGGCTAGCTCGTACCGCTACGGTATACATTACCCGCAGCCCAAAACTCAAGGACCGCTCAGCGGCGTTCAATCGGACATTAACGCTTTCGCATTCGCAACTCATAAGAAGTGCTTAGCGGTCATCAGATTTTTTTTTTCATCTGCAGGTTTCCTTGTTTCGATGGGGGTTCGCTTATCTGTGATGTACAATAGCTGGGCGTGAAGTTAATTTTGTCTTGAAGCACCAAGGCAAGGCAATGGCATACTATGTTCCACTTTTCTCCTCTGAACTCCGAAGAATTTGAAGTGCTAGAACTCTGAAGTGCTGGAATTTTATGCGATGAGCTTTAGAGTCATAATGACAGCTACTGTTTCGAAATGCAGTCGATTTATTCAGTATAAGAGAACGAGAAATCAATGGTTTCACATTGCTTTGATGGAGAACGGCAGAGACGTAATACTGTAAAGCCGTATAACTTCGCGGCGATAATTATTCACGAATCGGTAACTCTGGGCCCATATTCGTGGCTACTAAACTTCGTGACTTCAGGATTGGGCCGTACGACTCACTTGGGCCGCTAAGCTCCATCGAGTTTCTTTTTTTTAACCATTTCGTTCATCAAGTTTACCATTTTCAACCAGTTTCTTACTTCGGTACGCTGACAAAATCGCGACCCAGCTGAAGCAATTGTCAAAGATGACGAAGCGTCGCTAACGGCCTCACTGCATGACGAAGCCCACCGCACGCCACCAGGTTCATCCAAGTATCGTATAACTATGACAACGTAAGCTTGTCCATCCAAGTAGATCGAATGCGCCACGGTTCAGGGGTACAACTCGTAAGCCGGTGAAATAAATTTGAGTTTCCAGCAGAGTGCCCATGTTTTCCTTCCCTAAAATATCACGCGCACCCTTAAATTTCGCGACATTTTCCAATCGCGCATTCCAGCGTAAACTAAAGGCGCGCGAAAATAAAAGCGTGAGTCTATTCTCTCGGCGGCCGGGCCAATTTCTGAAACAAATTTCTCCCGACGCTCACCTCATACTGGCGTTCGGAAGTCACGTGAGAAACTGCCGGGAAGACCTGCCTGCAGGTGTGCACGAAATCATGCAGGTGTGCCCTAACCTAATCTTACCTAACCTTACCTAATTTAGTCTAACATAGCCTAGCCTAACCTAACCTAACCTTCCGAGAGCCAATAAGAGGTGAGTGCCGGCTGAAAGTCGTTTCATAAATTCTGCCGGCTGCCGGGAGAATAGACAATGCCAAAATAAAAGGGTTTTGCAGTACGCGCCCCTCAGTGCCAACGGGTTCTAAGCAGAGCGTTGCTACATGGCATGTTCTCGTGTAGATCATGTAGTACTCACTGCAGACGCTGAAGAAGCGCGATGGCGCTTGCTTGCCGTCATCGGGGCTACCGTGGCTGACTGCACCGCGGACGCTAAACGCCGAGCGGCCCTTTATGGGCCTCATCCTTTTCTGCGGTCTCTGGGAGACTCGCCTGCGGAGGTTCAGAGGGCAATCGCCCACTAGCGCGTACTGGTGGTGTCGTCGGCTCCCTCTCGTTGTCGTGAGGAATGCGAGGACGTAAGGAAATGGCGGCCTCGCGAGGGCGGAGATTTTTTTCTTCTTCTGGCGACGATAGTTGCGATGACGATGATTTTGTCTAAAAATGGCGCAACCCCACTGCGGAGGATCGGTGGTATTACGAGAAGAAAGAAAAGCGCAAAATAAAAATAGAAAGAAAAATGCATTCGTAAATTGAGTAAAGGAGCGCGTAATTGCAGTCGCCAGCACTGCAAAAAAAAAAGGAATGAGAAATAAATGAAACTAAAGAAGAGCAGCGAAGGGGTATGGTGACGGTGACAAGAACCTTTATTGATCCTGATAAACTGGCCAGGGGGAGCTGGTATGGTGTGCCACATATCTTTAGCTCAATCATTATATTTTGGCTTTTTTCTGTAATTTGAATTTTGTAATTCTATAAAGAACTAAATCGTGGAGATATGGTGGAGAAATAATCCCTTTTCACGAACGCGTGCACTGTCTCAAAAACGAACCAAATGTACAGATTGTCTTTATCGGTTTAAATAAACATACACGCAAGGAATGCGCCAACAAAAATGCTTTCGAACTTCTTTATTTCAGTAGAAGGCCTAAAAAATGTAGTTTGAAAAATACCGAAAAAAAAAGCAGGAAGTTTGCTTAACGGCAGTACTAATAAAGACCACTGAAGAACTTCATACTGCTAAGGCTTGCTAATAAGTTGTGTTTATTGCACTAAAATAGAGCAAAACTGTAGCTTTGAAGAATGCTCGTATAATTAACTTGTCTTCTACTGCTATAAAGTCGGCTTCCGAGTGGTTCACTTTAAAGCAGCGAATAGTGCGCAGTGCCATCGAGTGCTTCTCTTCCGATCACAGGAGGATTGTTTTGAGCACACTAAGCACCCCGTGTTGTCTTATGACATTTAGCAGTTAGCGAAATGGGCTTGGGGAAGCGGCGCACGACAAGAGAGAGAGAGAGAGAGAGAGAATAACTTTTATTGATTGTCCAGGACTGGATCAGGGGTGGGCAAGGTTTGCAGTCCCTTACCTCCCCTCTCAGCCATCGACCAGGAGCCCCTGCTCCAATTGGCGGCGGCCTCAGCCATCCGGACAGCCCGGGACTGAGTCCCGCCGCTCAGTCCCACTGCTCCGCTGTAGTTATTATTTTTCTGGCTTTGTCTGTGGTGATGATTGCAGGGCAGGTCCACAGTATGTCTTGAGGTCCGTCCTTGCTGTGCAGTTTTAATATCTCGCTGTGTAGTTCTGGGTAGTAGTGGCTATACACGCGGCATAAAGGAAGGTCGACTGGCACAAGAGAAGAGAAATAGCGGGGGACCCTCAGCCGGCCTGAAGGCAGGAGGGGCCATGCGCTCAAAAATACGACGACGCTCGAGCAAATGTTGATGATAGTTCTTTTTTCTACACGCGGACACGATCCTGGGGGACCTAGCCCTTCATAGCTTCGCTGTAAAAAATCATAAGAAAAATAAACGATAAGAAAGATAGCCTTTCGTGTTCTCCGCTAGCGATCAACGTTTTTTTTTTTTTTTCTGGCTAGTCTGGATTCACTTAGCAGCGCTCTTTAGTTTCCAGTTTATCCGGCATTTCCGTTTAAGCGAGTTTAGTTCACCCGGAGTCCACTTACTCTCACACATGTGGCGCTAATAGAAATAAAATCAGACCTGTGAAATATGTAATCGACACTTTTGCCCCCGTGCTGGCGTTTATTTTTAATTTTTGTATTTCGACTGTTGTGTTTAAAAAAAAAAGAATGCATATAGCCTGTGTAATAGCAAAACAAGAAAGATGATATGGAAAACATCGCTATTTATCGGTCAATTCTTACAGCATTTTCAACGGACTAATAAAAAATAAATAACTGCTAATGGTGGCTGTCGAAAATGTGATGTCAGTGCCTCTGCCAAACATGCACCAGTTTGTCCTAAATGTACTTTACGTTTATGGCGCGTCGCAAGAGCGTGGTGCGCCATGATCTCGGAGACCGCGCAGCTTGGCGTATATACTGCGCGATGTCGCCGCTCGTCCATCGGTGAGCGTAACGCGATGTGCCATGAGCTTTTCTTTCGTTTTTCCGGGGTTTTACATGCCAAAACCACGCTTTGACCATTAGGAACGCCGTATTGGGGCACTCCAGATCAATGTTGACCACCATGGTTCAAGGCCGCTTTGGCATTTCGCCCCCATCTAAATGCGGCCGCCACGGCCAGGATTTGAGACTGAGGACTCGGCGCTTAACAGCGAAACGCCTTGGCCACTAAGCAACCACGTCAGTTGACCACGAAGGCGATGGAAAGTCGCGCACTTTATACGTAGCCTTGGCTGTTACGAGGAAAGTACTGAAGAATGTGGAACGATCCTGGAGATAGTCTATCTAGCAAAGCGCCCTAAACGCGAGCTGTCGCGAAGAAAGAAGACGAGAACGTGACACGGAACGCACGCTCCAAACTTCTCAACGAGCTAAAGACGGCTTCGGCACGGCAGGAGTATGCGTGCCATCGGGGTCAGAGTGCTGTGGTGGGAAGTTCGATTCCACTGTCGGTCATGTTTTTTTTTCTTCTTTTTTATTGTAGAGGTCCGAAGTGTGGCGACAAAGGAATGACCTACCAAAAAAAAATGTCGCAGTTTCACCCGAAAGGCGAAGCATCAATTGCGATAGCAAATTGGTAGAGAGCTATTCGGAGTAGGGATAGTAGAGTAGTTTTATCGGCCGCATTAACTTGGACACATTCGCTTTCTAACTGAATTGACAAGCGTGGTGTCATCGCGCACAAGCAAACATGAATAGATCACATTGAATGACCGCAGACAACGACTGTCAAAACGCTGGCGCGGCCGCTGCAGCGGGCGAACAATCGTGCGGTCTATCGCTTCAACGGAAGCTGAGCGGCGAATGGACAGCGCATAAAGGTCAGAGCCGTGTGGAGACACGGCCGGGCTCGACTGGCGCGCGCGCTCGCTCGCTTCTCAAGAAGCGAGTGCGCGCGCCAGTCGATCCCCGGTCGCAACAGCCGGGGCCGTTGTGGAGATAAAGAGACGGTACGGGCGACGGTCACCACAGCCAGTGCAAGCGTATTTGTTGGCAGAGTAGAAGCTGCTCACCCCGTCCCTCCCGCGCTGCCTCCCCGTTTTTTTTATTGCGATAGCAATTATATGGACACTTCAACCGGATTTCTGACGTCGGCGTCGCCATCGCCGTCGGCGTAGCCGTCGCCGTCGCCGTGAGGTTCCGTATAGATAAAATCTTCACCGCGCGCCGTATGCCCGAGCGGAAGCGTGCTGGGACGCGCGCTATCACGGAGAGCGAACGCACTCAATCTCCCACGCGCAAGCAACGAAGCGGGAAGCCAGCGCCGGAGGGAGCGGAGGGGGGGGGGGGGGGGTGGCACTTCTACTGTGCCAACAACCGCGCTCGTCGCTCGACCGCACGGTCTCTTATCTCTCCCACGCGCAAGCAAGGAAGCGGGAAACCAGCACCGGAGGGAGCGGGGGGGGGGGGGGGGGGGGGGGGCGCACTTTTCCTCTGCCAACAACCGCGCTCGCCGCTCCGTCTCTTATCTCCACACGGCTCTGACCTTTATGCACTATGCGTTCGCCGCTCAGTTTCTGTTGAAGCGATAGACCGCACGTACCTTCGCCCGCTGCTGCGGCGTATATACGCGCTTGCTGCCAGCGTTTTAACCGTTGTTGTCTGCAGTCATTCAGTGTGATCTATTCATGTTTGTTTGTGCGCGCTCACACCACGCTTGTTCATTCAGTTACTAATAGTCGGGCCACATTTTCCAACGCACGCTACACATGTAATGCTGCCCGGATCGGCAGTGCAGCGCTACAGGTGTGTCCCTTCGCACGCGCGCTGCCCACGGGAAGCGCTTCTCATCAACGTTTTTTTTTTTTTGCTTTCGCGTGGGAGATTGCGTTGCCAGTTCTCCTTGCGCTTGGGTTGCAAGATAAGCATTTGGTGCCGTAGCAGAGCGTCGCCCCGCCTCCCTCCCCCCCATACCCCACGGCCTTTTGGGCGACAATCGCGTTTGCTTTCCGCCGTGCGTTGGCTCTCCGTGATAGCGCGCGTCCCCCGCGCGCTTTACTCGCGCATACGACGCGCGGCGACGATTTTATCGCCCTTGGAATCTATACGGAACCTCGCGGCGACGGCGACGGCGACGACGACGGCAGAAATCCCGTTGAAGTGTCCATATAATTGCTATCGCAATAAAAAATTGTTAAATGACTCTGGACCTACCTACCTACCTACCGACCTAATGGCCCCCCGGAATGAGACAAGAAATGCTTCGCATTAATAAGAGTATATCACCGCGTGCAGGATCAGAATACCCTCTTAAGCGCTGCGTAAACCCCTGAGGAAATATTTCGGTCAGGCTCCACGTTCTGGCGGGTCGAATGTGTCCCTGAAGTACTTGGTGACGATGCTGTCGTCGAAACGCTCAACGATGGTGACGTTCCGTTTCACGTGTGGAAGCATCTGTGGCTCCCAGGCATGGACGAGCTGGCCCCTCGTGTAGACACCGGCGAGTTCGACGTCTACGCGGTGTTCGAGAGTCCTTGCGACGCTCTCGGGAGCCACCGCGGCTAGGAGCGTGAGAAAGTCGCTCACGTTGACGCCTCTGCTTCCGTCTTTGCCACTGGGGCAGTACTGATAGTTGCCGGCAGTGACGTTCCGCAGGAACTCCTGCAGCGGACCCGTCTTGTTCGCGACGCTGCAGTACGTGTCCTGTGAGGAATACGAGAGCGTATATATGGCAACCGTTTAATGACTTTGTGTTGCAAGATTTGTTCAAGAATCTTAGCGGGACACAAAATCTCTCTCTCTATATATAGAGAGAGATATCTCTCTCTCTCTCTATATATATATATATATATATATATATACATCTCTCTCTCTCTCTCTCTCTCTCTATATATATATATATATATATATATATATATATTAATTGGTTCATATAGGCCACCACGTGGCCACACAATAGTTTTATTCAGTTCCTTGATGTTGTGTTATCATCAACTGTTCTCGGGAATACTCCTTGCATAATTATGGTGGGCGATATAAATATTGACCTCCGCTCCAATGATCCCATGCGAAAGAATTTGAAACGCTTTTGCTTACATATGGAAGTGCAAATTTTATAACATTGACTACTAGGATTACATCAGTAAGCGCCTACGCTGCTCGATATATGTGCTTCAAATTTAAATTCGCAGAATATAAAAACTGGGTTTTTTTTTTTTCGTAAGACATAAGTGATCATATGCCAAGTCTTCTTTCTGGCATCATCTACTCTTCCCATCTGCATACCGAAAACCCAGACATTTCTCCATCGACCTAAAAACAGCAAAACTCAGGAAAAATTTTCCCCCTTAGTTCAGAACCAAGATTGGAGCACTGTTTATAGGCATGATAACCCTGATGAAGCTTATAACACCTTCCTAAAGCTGTTGCGTGCTAGTTATGACGCAGCATTCTCACTTCAGAAGTTCTCACGTGATAGAAATAAGAAATGTAGAAAGCCTTAGATAAATTCTGATCTTTACCGGCGCATTGAAATAATGAATAAGTTGTGCCACGATTTCATCCACTCGAGAGAGACAGATGCGTTAGCTAAATACATCTTCAAAAAGCATTCGACCCCATACAATTCCAACTATTACTTCATAATTGTCGAGGTATGGAGTGCGCGGAGTTGCACTTCAACTCTTTAAAAGTTACCTTGAAGATCGGTATCAATTCATGTAAATTAATAGCGCAATGTCTAAAAGGATAAAGATAAACCAAGGAGTCCCCTAAGGATCCATACTGGGGCTACTATTGTTCCTTGCTTATATAAATGATATTGTGGAAATTCCCGATTCCCCTGAACTTATTATGTACGCTGATGATAGAAACGTTTTCTTTTCATCAGACAATTTAATATTACTCTAAGCCAGTGTAAATAACTATTTAAGGCATCTTTCAAAATGGTTAGGGCAAAATAGGCTACGCTTAAATGCCAAAATAAAAACATATATGATATTCCGACCTATAAACAAGCCTATAAGTAAAATGAGTGTGACATTTGAAGGAAATTGTATTACACATGTCAGGGAACAAAAATTTCTTGGTGTGTGGTTTCAGGAGGAATTAAACTGGAACACACATGTAAATCATCTGATTACCGCATTACCGCGAATAGTTGGTTGTTTTCTCACAACAGTACACTTAATCCCACTAAGGTTAAAATAAATATGTGCTATGCGCTCTGCCATTCTAAGGTAACTTACGGGATATTAGTCTGGGGAACGACATTGCAAGGAAATTACCATAGACTTATTACTATGCAAAAGAAATTATTGGGCTGTTTCTAAAAGTACAGGGGAAAATGACGAGACTTGCCAACTGCTCCACTGTTCATAAAACATTCCATGCTCAGGGTGGACCAGATGTACTATTTTAAATTGCTCCAATTAAATCAACAAAGTAAACTATATGAACAAAGCCGCATCGAAAAACCATACTACTGTTTACGAGAACAAAGGATACGAGCACCTAAAGTAAGAACTAATTATGGAAAACAAAGTGCTGCGTACCAGACACATCATGTTTTGAATATCCTCGCAGATAGATTACACTTTAAAGCTAGTAGTGCTGCCTTTAAAAAACCAAGCGAAGAACTTATTAATTACCACATGTATACAGTATCAACATTAACATGTGGATTTTCATGCATCGACCAATGCTTAAATCATTCACGAATTAGCATTCTGAGTGTTTCCATGTATAATGCAATTTCAGTGCATCCTCATGCATTCTACGGGGGCCTAAGACGACTTGAATGTGAAAGCCCGACTAACTCAATGACACGACGACCACTTTTTAGGCTTTGCGAAATTCCTTTTGATATTTTCTTTTTTAAACCACATTTTTCACACTACGCATCACCACTACGAATCCACATTTCGCAAAGTCATTTTTGCAAGTCAACCTTATATCACCAAACCCTGACCATGACTCAGCACATCTTCTTGTGCTGAGTCATCGTCGCTCTGAACGCGTATATTGCCATCATTTTTGCAACTCATCCTTTATTTACCAAACTCGCACCGTGACTCAGCACTTTTTTTGGCTGATTCATCACTCTGCAACCACAATTTACAATTATTTTTGCAAGTCATCATGTTTGTTTGCAAGTCACCCTTCCTATGATTCACAAAACTTGAACCGTGACTCAGCACTTTTTTTTTGCTGAGTCACTCTCACTTAGACCCTCAAATCTCACATATATTTTTTGCAAGTCACTCACCCACTCCATAACCTATAAATTCACTCTTAATCCACACTTGATTCACTCTTGATTCACCCTATCACTGCTTGGTTTACCTTCATTCACTCTATCATCTCGGTTTTACACCCATCACACTTCATTTGCTCTATTACTCCAACTTTACAATTTTCATCATTCTAGATTCACCTTATCATCACTTGATTACCTTTATTCCCTCTTAATTCACTCTCATTCACTTTTCATTATCTTAGCTCACTCTATCTCATCATTACCTGTCGTATGACTCCTATCACCCAACTAAACCCTTTTATTTTCGCCACCAGTTTACTCTTAATTCACCTAATTCACCTCTCTGTATAAACATTGTCACTTTAGTTCACTTGCTTAATCATTCTTGCACCCTTAATCGCGGTTTTGTGCGCATTATTGCCTCTTATCCTAAGAAGTCAATTTCGTGTCGACGACGCGGTTTTGAAGAGGCCTTTAAACAGAGACCTCACCATGAGACATACGAGTATAAGGATTTCGCCTTAGTATTTTAAGAGAATCAAAGGTTCGACCTTTGAAGTTTCTTTTAACATTTCTTCCGATAAGCCATGTTGAGGCAGCTGAACAGGGTGCTTTGGATTATCAGCTTACATTTAAGCCGAATATTGCATTTTGACTGCGCTTGCTGCAGCCGAAGTCGTGCAGTACGAACCGTACTCTGATAACCGTGCTCTGATAAACGAAGTGCACAGAAAACGACCACCCAAGTACGTCTTATTCATTACAGAATTATCATGACACCTTCCTAATGACATACCGCAACACATCCAAGTATGACGTGACAGGAAAGACCTAATCTGAATTTCTTTTTTTTTTCTTTTCAAAAGAAAATTACGCATGAAACTTGCATTGTTGAAACCAGACTTTTCGAGTGCGATGCCGGCCAAACCGTTGAAATTGAAAAAAAAAAAAAAAAAAAAAAACGCGAGATATGTGCCGTGGGAGTGAGCGCTTATTTGGCGTTGGCAATCATGTGTTTGTGAATACAGTGCAGGGTGAATGTGCCTCGTGGGAGAAACGTGTCGTGCACCACGTAGTGAGTGCTTCGCGCATCGAGCACTGTGCACAAAAGAACGCCTACGTACCACCAGAGTGTGAGCGCACCTCTTTATTTTCATATGTGCATAATCATCATCCCAGGTCTTCCTCTTGGCTAGTGCTTTCTGTGACCTCGCCTAATGAAAGCGTTCGGTCTACCTCCGTTTCTTGAAGACCACTGATGTACGGGAACACGCTCAAGTCATGAACCAACTAGCCCCAATGAGTACGTCGCTTCTGGGCCACAATATTGCAGCAATGCCTTCCGCCCGATTTTATGACCCTCTTATCATCCACCGTTCACGGCCGGCTGATACCATTGGCAAGCGGTTGGGACGTCGCTCTGACCACTGATGAAGCGCTAAAAGGAATAGCATTCGAAACGGCGTGTCTACAGAATCGCGTCCCTATAGCGTTACCGTATTTGCTTTTTGAAAGAGTTTATTGTTGATTCTGCAAAGTTATGCACGCGCTACTGACCCATGGCACCATTCCCTGGAGGCAGGCTTCCCAAGGAACTATGGTGACGGGACAAGTGACCCTCTCGAGAAAAGCCCTTGCGGCTTCGGGGTCTGTGAAGAAGTTGAACTCAGCAGCCGGGAGTGCGTTGCCCACACCTGCACGTAACGGAAGTTTGGTACATTGCCTTGCCGCTGAATGTTGTTTAGGCGAGCAGCTTTAGAATTCCCAAACTTATCACTCTATTGTTTTCACGGACGCACCTTGACTCGCTCCCCTTGGGCTTTGCCGAACGGAGGGCAATCACCACCACTAAATTACTACTACTACTACAACTACTACTACAATCACTAATAAGTCAAGCTGTCCCATGATTTCTGGATAATGCTTCAGCTAATCTATCACTACATGAAGTGCTTAAGAAACGTGACAGATGATATACACGCAAAAGGGGAGACACCATGAGAGATATAGGACATGTACCCTGCCGTCTCTCTCCCTCTCTCTCTTCTCCTCCGTTATGCTTATTGTTTATTATTATTTACACGCGTCAGCGGGAGTGCTTCTTAAATCCTTCATAACCAACACTGACCAAAGAACTGACTTTATGTCTTGCTGCGACCGAACCGACCCAAAGCAGATCGATCAATCGATGATCTGCGATTTCTTAGCTACAATTTTGTATTGAAGCTCGAACAACTCCTATAGTCGAGATGAATGCAGGAGAGGCTTGCTCCAAAGCTACAAACCATCTCGAAAACTTTCGAGAAGAGTCATTGAATCCTGCTGACTACTTCAGTTGAAGCTAGGGTTGCGTGGTCATGCGCTCTCCCTTGAATAGAGGTGAGGGTGTCACGGAGAAGCGTTTCAGAATACAGGGGCCACTCATTAGCGTTTCTGAAAACTGTTACTAACAATGAGATTGGTGTTGTAGTTCACTCACCCTTACAGTAAGCTACAATTTTTTTTTTCAGTTGTCCTGGCCAAGAAGTTTTAAATTCACTTATTGATTATTCGTGGTAAACGTACTTGCGATGACGCATTATTTTTGTTGTTCGCTCGCGTCGTTTGTCGTCGCCTCTTGCCGCAGCTGCTTTCGTTTACTGGCGCTGCGGATGCTCTGGTGACAAGGGGCTGAATTCACAAAGCTTTTCGATTGTAAGGCCTGTTTGTAACTGGCTGGCTGCCTTCGCTAATGATATGTCCAGCATCAAAATAGGCCGGAATTTGTTATCATGAACAATTCAAGCGTAAAAGCTTTTTTTTTGTGGATATTGACCAAGGTGTATTGCATATGCTGGGAAGCTTTCGGTGCTGAAGGAGTGAAATATGACAGTGAATGTAGCTAAAGAGGAAAGCGATATGGCCTCTCACCGTAAAGGTTACCGCCCATAATGTAGACATGCTCGGCGTTGCTCAGCAAGTCCGGTTCAATGAGCAGCGCAGTCGCCACGTTAGTCAAAGGGGCCAATATTATCAGCGTCTGTAGACCTTTCTTGACCAGTTCAATCATTTCGAGGAATGCAGGCGTTTGCAGGTCATTGGAGGAGCCGCTTACAAAGTAGTCGTTCATGTAGTTCCAGTGGTTGCGGATCGGTTGGTCTGCGCCCCTGTAGACCGGTACCTGCAGGGACGCACCTACTCATTAGGGTGCAAGCACACTTTGTTGTCTTTGCCAAACTTTTTTACAGCGTACGCCCTAATGTGAGAACTGTTCAGCTTTGGCACTCCGGACGATGGTTCGGGAGGCTGCGAGACCGCGAGGCCTCCACAGATTAGGACAAGCAAGTATTCACTGCATCAGACAATGCGGCCTACGAGAATTACATTAAATATGAAATTCAGTGGACATATACGCCATTGTGGTCTGCGTGTAGTATTCCCGAGAAGTTGCGACATATTATACTGGGTTGCTGCCGTTACTTGTCAGTTAGACAATCTATGAAGAACCCGTCGAGGTAGTGAATGGTTATATGGCGTTGCGCTGCTGAGCTCTTGGTCGCGGTTTCAAACTTGGCCGTTACGGTCGCATTTCCATGGGGGCGAAATGCAAAAACACTCGTGTACTTATCTTTAGCTGCATGTTAAAGAACTTCAAGTGGTCAAAATCAAGCTGGAGTCCCTCATTACGTTTTAACAGCGGAGGTTTTCTTAGTCGACCCTTCGCCGTCTGTCCGGCGTCCCGCTGGTCACGTAACCAGGAGAGGATAAAGCAGTGCCGGGGGGAGGGCAGATCACGTGATCAGCAGAGGAGGAGATGCGCACTGGAGGGCGGGGGGGGGGGGGAGGCGACCAATGAGAAGCCGCGCTGGGCGCGAGTAGGAGAGGCGATAGGAGAAGTGTTTTGTGCGGCACTCCCTTTCGGGTAACGCGCAAGGCGTAGAGCTGCTGCCGACACCGTCCGCGTTCCCCGCGTTCGCGCTGAACGGGCGCGGTGTCCATGACTGCAGCCGATGCCTCTGGCGGCGACTCGGCAGGTTTCGACCAGAGAACTGGGCACTCGTCGAGTAGCGTCCGAAGTCGCTGCCTCTTCTCGCCTTGCAACGTTTCAATATAAGTTTCTGTTGTAGATCTGTGTTTACTTGCGTTTACGCAATTGCATCACGTGCAACACATGCACATGTAACACTCGTCACACTCGGTGTAACTAACACAGCTTCGCTGTTCGGCCATCTCCACGGTGTGAAAGGGGCGGTGATTTTTTTTCTTAGCTCTACAGGCCTCAACTAAACTTTGAGAACACCTTTATTTCTTATGTGCTTGCCTCGGGGGGTGTCTGTCGTTTGTATCTTGGTGCGATCACTTTGTATACCCCCGACGCGGACACGACCTATCCGTCATAAACATTCTTAAATTGAACGTACTCTCATTTCATACCAAAAGACATAAGTAGTCCTTTCGTTAATGACACGTGAATATAACAAGCTGAATTCCATTATAAACAGCCAAACATTGCCTATATTTTTATCATTAGTCGAAAAAGAATTAACGCCTCACAATTATGACCTACCTGCGTTGTCATTTTTCCTGCGCAACTTATTGTATACATAATCCTAACTTGTACCAGCGATACCTGAAATGAACTCTATGGTTTAGTACCACTTTTTTTCGATATGAACTTTATTACCAGGCATTATTTTCCGTTATTTCTGCATACCATAGTGTTGACCTAAGCTTATTGTCTATCTATTTTTGTATAATCACATTTGTACACATTGGCATGTTATGTGTTAAGGTTACCTATGCACACGCCCTGAATTCCTGTTATGATCCCCAATGGGATCGATAGTATAAATAAATAAATAAATAAATAAATAAATAAATAAATAAATAAATAAATAAATAAATAAATAAATAAATAAATAAATAAATAAATAAATAAATAAATAAATAAATAAATAAATAAATAATGACAAAGAATCTCTCTGTGGAGGCTTATACAATGGTGGGATCGAGTCTCTTTAGCGGGAGTAAATATCAATCTGCACGGACAGACATACTCTCGTCGAGAAGCCGTAGAACTCTCAAAAAGATAGTTAAATAAGAGTCAAGAAATGACTCCCGCAAAAGGAGTCTTGTTCTTGTCAGTGTACAATTCGATTCCATTTGCTCCTCCTAAATGTCTTGTAATGATGCAAATCGGCAGTATGTGAATAAATCACACTCGTGTCTAGCTGAATGTAAAGGAAAAGGTGCCTTATAGTTTTCTCTCGTGTTCATACTTTAATATCATGTAATAGTAAACGTCGTCTTGCGGCCCTGAAAGCATTTTGTGTAAGCTTTCCGCAGTGTCACTCGTTAAGTTTCACTACCGGTTTAGTGGACGTGAGCTTGAGCAAGCAATAAACTTTCACTCAGATTCCTCGGTAAAGGACATCTTAAGCAACGCGTGCAAATGTAGCAACAACCTTCTGTCCGCTTCGCGAACACCGATGAAAAAAAGAGTGGAGGGGGTAGATATGAGTTTGTGTTTGGGAAAATGTTATGTGGATGCCTTTTATTTATTTTACTTCAAATTTTTCAATGGAAAAGGGTGCTTCTATTAAATGTGTTGTTGATGTCCTGATGTCTACGCTATATATTCGCGTTGCAGATGACATTTTTTTTTTTTTGCTCGGTGATCTTTATTGCATCTGTATCGCTTGTACAGGAAGTTAGTGCAGGAGTTGACATGCGAATAACTTTTCTGCTTTCAATAAAGTTACATTACTTTTTCCCCCCGTTGCCATTTCGTATTCCCAACAGCAAAACATCCCTTTTGTAACTCCCTCGGCTGGCATAAAAATTTCTGTGATTTCGCGCTTTTTGCAACTGCACACTTCGCACGTACCAGACCCACACCAATATCGAATATCGGTTTCCAAGTGGCGAGCAGAAGTACGCGCGTAGAAAGACAATAACTGCTTGTGACGCTCCTCGCCTCAACTTCAAACCCAGGTATACTTACAGAAAGTCGAAACATAATTTCTTTTTTGTGAAGCCGGAACTAGATGAAGTCGAGGTAGAGAGAGAGAGATAAGTTTAATGATGCGAAATGCAGAGAGGTCGGCCTGAGGTAAATTCCTCTAGCCAGCTACTCTGCGTTGGGGGAAGGGGAAGAGGGAAAGAAAGAGGGAAGAAAAAGGCGCATGATGGGTGACGATGATGAGAGAAGGAGGATATGAAACATATGGCAAGCACTTTGGCATGCTCAAAGCCTACAGTCCAGGCCCGTACTTTTTAAAAAGTTCAGTAGCGCCTGCATGGCCTTGAAACTTGATTGAGTGTCTGGCCAAGGGCCTAAAATAACGTCCTCCGACAACGGTGGGCTGTCGAGACGCGTAAGGTCATTATTTAACCTTTGACGCTCTTGCACGTACCTAGGGCAGTCACAAAGCACATGACCTATAGTCTCTTTGACATTGCACAATTCACAGTCTGGAGACTCGGTGCGTCGCATGAGGTGTACGTATCCGCGCGTAAACGCTACCCCCAGCCTTAGTCTGTGCAGAAGACTGGCACAGCTGCGTTGAATTTTCGGTGGTAGCCTAAATTTCATGGTAGGGTCCAATCTTTGCAGTCGTCTGTGTCGATTATCCGGATTGTCCCAGTGCTTTTCCGTTGATTTTCGGATGACACTGGAGAGAAGGCAGTTGGCGTCCGCTCTTGAAAAAGGAATCGCAAGCATTGACTCTGGTTCTTCCAGTGCTTTCTTCGCTTCGGCATCAGCCAATTCGTTGCCGTGTATACCACAGTGACTGGGAATCCACTGAAATGTGATGTGGTGGCCGTTTTCTTGCGCTAAAGTGTATAGCTCGGCAGTTTGAAGAGCCAACACTCTGTAAGCGCTTTCTTTCAACACCAGTCTAAGTAGTTGCAGAGCCGACTTTGCGTCACTGAAGACTGTCCATACTTGAGGAGGCTGTTGCAAAATATATCGAACGGCCTCTCTGATTGCCACTAGTTCCGTAGATGTTGTAGTCGCCTTGTTACACAGACGAAACCGTCGAATGACTTCATGCGCAGGCACGACGAAAGCCGCACCAGACGCATACGACGAGACCGATCCGTCTGTATACACATTCACCGAGGAGTCATATTCTTTCGACATATATTCAAGTGTTAAATGTATGAGGCCGACGGTAGGTATTCGCGATTTTTTAGAAATTCCGGGAATAGATAGACGCACCCGTATTTTGGACATTACCCATGGGGGCATACGTGGAAGGTCAGCAGGGGCAAAGTATGATGGTATGGCAGATTCTTGGCATTTAATGGCTCTTGAAAATGTGGAGTCTGGCCGTATGTCGGGAAGTGTCGATAAGGGGTGGTATCCATGACGGCACAGTAGTCGCAGGAATACTCGAAGAGGTTCGCATCGTAGATAGACAGGTAAAGGGGTGACGCGAGCCTCCTCAATTGTTCCGTAGGTTGAGGTGCAACGAGGTAGATTGAAGTTGAGTGACCAATGTGCCTGATCCATGCCGCGCAATCAATTAATACTGATGCCTCAGTGGGGCTAGAAATTAAGCTACTAGTTAGTGTCGACCTCGTTTGGTGAGTCCTTTCGTGGACGTCACTTCCGCTCATAGCAGTGCAAGATGAACTGCGGCGTGAACTTGTGCAGAGAAAACCTTATTACTGGTCGTCTGAAGCACCGGTGTGGTAAAATAAACAACTCAGTCGCACTGACGAAAAAAAATATGTTCTATTGAATCGACAAATGGCTAGGGCTAACGTCAACAGAGGCTTCGTCATTGAAGACTTGACCGGTCAACAGCACTCTTCGTCTCCAATAGTTATAACCCGTTCGAAAGTGTCACTGAAATAAAAGCATTGCTGGGCTGGGAAACGTTAATCACCAGAAGAAAAAAAAATTGAGACTCAAGTACTTCCACCGTATCTTCTATAATCAAACAGGCATTGATAGCCGCAACTATACCTATCGGAGCCAACATATGTCTCGAATCGACTCGACCACTCAAAGAAGGTGCGTGAATACAGCTGCAATACGAACCGTCTTGCTGAACCATTCTTTCCACATACGGTGAAAGACTGGAATTTGTTGCCGGAAGAATGTGTTTCAGTGTCTGATAATCACGATTTTTTTTCGCGCCTGTGTTTGTGACGATGCATTACTGTATTAACTTTGTTTAAATTTTCTATTACGCTTGAAAATGTTAACTCATTGTATGTTCCACCTTGATGTTACTTTGCATTGTGTATTTATTGTTTATTTCTGTGAATGATTTAACATATCTTTATCTAACTGCCCCCCCCCCCCCTGCGATAATGCCTTGAAGGCGACGCAGGTATTCCGTAAATAAAATAAAAATAAAATGACTCCCTATAAAAATATGAGGACAGCTAAGCACTTCTTGTGAGTTGTGGATGCCAAAGCATTATTGTCCAATTGAACACCGCTGGGCGCTCCTTCGAGTTTTACGGTAGCGGTACGTGCTGCCCGAGCTGCAGCCTGCGGTCCCAACGCCGCATGCCACCGACGGCGTCGCGTCGCCGTACCTACTCCGTCGAGACGCGCCGCGGTGACGTGGCGTCGCGGCGATGCCCTCTCGCCTCACAACACCTGGCGCGCTAACGTCCAGCAGGTGTTCCGATTGGCCCGCTCTGCTCTGTCGAGGCGCGCTCGTGACGTGGAGTCGCAGCCAATGGGAATTTAGGGTCCGTTTTGCTGCCGCAGACGCCATCGACGTTTTTTGTAAGATGGGGGCCATTTGATGCTTTCGCATCAATAATACACGTGCATACACGTACTGTTATACACCGCATTGTGAAGTCACAGGCGCGCCTACATGATGCTGTACGGAGAAGGCTCAGTATATATATATATATATATATATATATATATATATATATATAAGGAAAATGACGGGCCCAATTTTTATTGGTCATCATAGGAAGCCAACACACAAGGACGGCATAGGGGAACTTACTCGTAGTTCTTCAATAAATTTAAGAAATGTTAAATAATTGGAAAGCAAAGTGGATGAAAAACAACTGGCCGCATGGTGGTTTCGTGCGCCACCTGCGGTCTGTTGTTTTTTCATCCACTTTCATTTCCAGTGATTTATCATTCATTTCGGTAAATAATTTGAGAACTACGAGTAAGTTCTCATATGTTGTCCTAGGTGTCACTGTATGTATGTATGTATGTATTTATGTATGTGTGTGTGTGTGTGTGTGTGTGTGTGTGTGTGTGTGTGTGTATGTATGTATGTATGTATGTATGTATGTACAGGGTGTCCCAGCTGTCACGCAGCACGATTTAAAACAAGAGGAACGGCGTTACGCGAAGCCAACCTAGTGAGTATTGTTTCCAGTACAGTCCGCTAATACACGCAAAGTGCCTCGTGCGGCCAGTCGTGCGGCAATTCTACGTGTATTCGCGGGATCCTTTCACACTCGGAAAAACACATTTATGTAGCACGTATTGAGCAACAGAAAGCTGTATCGCGAGTTTTTCATGTTGCTCTACAACTTTCTCGTTGACACTTTGATAATTAGGACAGTACTTTTCGAGTTAGATAATTAATTACGATTAATAATTAAATCTCAGTAACGAAAACAATACTGGCGGCTGCTCCACTGTACTGGAAACAATACGCACTAGGTTTGCTTCGCGTAACGCCGTTCCTCTTTTTTTTAAATCATGCTGCGTGATAGCTGGGACACCCTGCATATATATTGAAATGCCATGGTCGAGACGACGCTTTATTCCAAGAAGGAAAGATGGCGCCGACGCTAAAGTGAACACGAGCCGATGATTGATGATATCTTTCTACAGATGAAGATGAAGTCCGCATAAGTGCTTACACTAATTTCCCTCGTGGACGGAAGCGGCCAGCCTGGCCGCACATTATAGACAGTGGAACGGAGACGAAAGGGCTTCAGGCGGGAAACATGCACGATCTCTGTTCCGCGGCAGCATCGGTCAGTTGGGACATCAACAGGTGTAACGCGATAGTTCACCAGCGAGGTCTGCCCTATATATCCGCCAAATTCGGTGCAGTGCTGGTTATCGAGAAATTGCCAGGACCATGGCTACGCGACTGCAGTCAACAGCGCACCGTTGCCTTAAATACCTTACTAAAAGTACGAAATTTACCGAATATCGGTGATATAACACGAACGCAGTTAATTGTGAATTCGTACGATCTACACTTGTACAAGTTAATGAACATCAGAGTGATTGCTTGCTTGTTTAAACTCTGCTTCGCAATAATGCGGAACCAGAAGGAAAGCCCCTGTTTTCACTTCGACGTCCGTGTCCTCACACGCCAAAGAATTCACCTCCCTCAATTTGGAAATTTAGAGAGTAGCTGGGAGTGTCGCAGCCGTCATTGTACCACACGCTCCAGGGCTATACATTCTCGAGAAACGGACCGGCTCTTAATAAACAGTAAGATTTGGGGTGCCCCCCTGTCTCAGTCACTGCACATACTATTAAATGTTGCTCTTAAGGTTTAATGTATGTGCGCGCATACGTGCACGCATCCTAATCTCTGCTTGCGACTGGCGCTCACGTGTGTTCGCATAGTTGTAGATTTCACAATGACGTGCATTGAAGTATTTCCTCTCAATATCTGTGCACTCTGTTACTAGTCCGCTTCCTGTTCAACGCGTGTCATTTTTTTGTGATGCCAACTTCTCTCATGTTCGTCATGTTCGCTATCAGAACTTCCTCCTCGTCTCTTTCATATGCGCATTCCTCTATCTACGTACGTTCGCGAAGCAGCTTTATCATTCTCTTTTGGGGGTTTCAGACAATGTTAAGAAGGTACGTATAGGCAGGAGAGAACGTATAAGTTACAGAATTGGAGACGTTGGTTTCCAGCCTTGAGCATTACTCGCGAAGACATTCAATACTGAATGCTTCCGTTACCGTTAAATGTTGAACTTTCCGAAGTCCGGAAAACATTCTTGCCGCTATAGATCATGCCGTATATACTCAATGTTTATTATCTTTCAGTTTCCAGGAACACCCATTTAGCGGCAAATACATTTTCTCTCTATAGCGACATGAAACCAACATACAGTGCAGAAAAGGGAAGTGCAGGGAAAAATACAACTTGCTTTTTAACTGATTAAGTGTGCTTTAAGTGTGCATTAAGTGTGACGTTCCATCGATAGAGCTACAGGCGGCGTACATAAACCCCGTCCACTACGTATATTGGGTATATATGTGTATGTGAACTAATTCTAGCATTGTCAGTGTTCTCCAGCGCCACTTACGTTCATGGTGGCAGATTTGGCACAAACTGGAACATTCTTTCAACTGATTTCATAGCAAACGTGTCGACTCTGGCAGCCTTGATACGTTGGATAGCCAATCAGGGTTTATCGGCAAGTGGCGGCCTGCGAAAATTTCGGGCTACATGACGCGTGCGTCTGAAAAGATGTTTCACATCCGTTGTCATGGTCTTAAGTCGGGCTGGCTGATGTTATCAGGTCTCAGCTTAATGTACATGGACGAATTCTCGACAATATTGGCAGAGGCAAAGCCCCCGCTACAGCTCGGGAGACGGGGCACAGTACGCGTCAAAGAAAGTTGTGGATTTGCCCCCCCCCCCCCCCCTCCCCCGCAACCCAGTGTCAACTTATCGTTACAGATTTCGTTTCAGTTCTCCTTATTAATTTTACACATCGATTACAATAAAGCAGTTAGTATTCCCTTTGATTCCCTCGACTTCATGTGTGTCTATTGGCTTCCATGGTTGTTATAAAAATCCCCTGTTTCCCCTGTTCCCCTGTTTCCTTTCGAGCCATGGTGGTAGGATCGAGGTCTAGAAGAAGGCTTGAACTCACGTCTGTCCGGTTCAAAACGCTCAGAACTTTCAACGTGTTATCGTAGGCAGTAGACAGGTTCCTGTTGCCCTCAACGACGGTTACAGCCTCGATGCACACGTTGGGCAGGCTCGCGGCCAGCGCGATGGCCAGGGCATCGTCGCTGCCGGTGTCGACATCCATCAGAACGCTCAAGCAGCGTTCGCCCACGTCGCCACTGCCGCCGACGATAGCTGCAGCGATTGCGAACGTCGGGACGAAGAAGGAAAGTTTCGGCAAGACGCCTCGTTCTTTCAACATCGTCAACCTACGACAGAGAGAGAGGAGCAATGAGCAGAGTAGGAAAATTCAACTAAAATTTCACCGCCCAAGCACTCCGTACAGATGGCTAACCAGCGAAGCTGGAACGTGCGGTCCCGGTCTTAATCACTGGGTTATTCTTGGCGGTTCATCAAAGTATTTCTCAATTATTGGTTACGTCTTTGTGTTTCTTAATGCGGTTACACGCGCGTTCGGCAGCGACGGAGAGAACGACGTCACCGACGGTATGCCCGCAGTTCGCCGTTGTCGCATTGCCGCTTGTGATTCTTCAAAATTAAGTTGCTTCAAAATTAAATCTGTCCATCACGTAAGACAATGAATGGCTCATACTCCCTTAAGCAATGACTCATACCCTGTAAACGCGGCCTCCTCATTACGACGACAGAAGAGTAGCGAAATTCTACGCTGGAATGATGATCGGCAATGGAGCCATGGAGGAAGGAAAATATAGGAGGGAGCATAGCGCAACGCGATTGTCGCCGACTGTGGTGGCCCCACACGTGATAAAAACGTCACAGCATGGAGGATACGTCAGAGCGCGCGGTAGGTTTTAGTACTCCCGGTTTATTATTTTTTTTCAATGCCCATTCGAAACCATGCATGCATTTGAAACTCTTGAAATAAACAAAAACAAAACCAAGGAAAAAAAACAACAAGGAAAATCCTTTTTCCTTCCTGCATGTGAGCAGCTGCCAGCCGAGCGCGTACCGAATAAAAACTACCGGTAACCAAACGTCTCGGCAAATCTCGATTCTCCGTGATCTCGACGCAAGAGGTCACGTGTTGGGCCACCACTGCTGGCTACACGAAGTGTTCGCTTGCCAATTGGCCATGAATGGAGCCATCTATGGAAGATGACGACGTACGCGGGAGCAGTGGCACGAGCGCGTTCGCGCGGTTGCGTCGAGCGGCGTTAACGAGCCAGATTTGGAAAAAGACGATGCTCGAGCCATTGCTGATGATGATAGTTTATCACCAACTCCGCGCACTACAGCGAAGCGTTAGGAGTCGCGTCAGCCAACAATAACAAAGAACCAGCAGAAGCACTCCTCCAATGTCTGCCGCTCATCGCCCTCGGTGCGATGACAACCTAATGTAACGTTCCCCGAAGTATCTGAGGCGTGCAATGGTCGAGCCCTCCTCCTCCTATCTCTGGAAAAAGCAAACGGCTGTCCCAACGGATCGGCTTGCACGAACCCTAGATTTCGCTGCCATGCAGCGATTTGGTGACACCCAGGGTAGAGACTCTCAAGTTTGGCCACCGTACAGATGTGGAGGAAGCAGGGGGAGTGAAAGAGAGAGAGAGAGAAAGAGAAAGCGGTGAGGCGACGAGGCAAGGGTTCAGAGAGATCACCCATGATATAAACCAGATATGAACAACGTGCGGTGTGTCGACAGCGGTCGGACACTCAAGTCCGTCGCTTTGAGGTGCTGTAGAAACGTTGGAGCGGTATTCTGGGGACGACGAAGGGTGAGGCCAGGCGCGTCCCAGGACCTGGGCTTGGGTCGATCGTCGAATGGGGATTGCGCGGGCGTTGTTCGTCGAAGAAGGAATAGATGGCAAATGACTGGGTTTTCGACAGTCTCCTCACATCTACGCCAGGCGCGCTCTAGCAAATGCGCGAAATGGTCAAAGTGGTTTTGTTTACCTTCCGGTGTATCTGATAGGTTGCGACTGTCACACTTGGAGGCAGGCGGTGCTTTGGATGAAGGGCAGAGCAGTGGCAACGAATGTTCAACTGCGACTAACGCGAAGCGAGGAGTAATCTCACATCGTCAGCGAAGGGAAGACGCTTCGGAAGCCGCGACGTGGCGCGATATGCATCCATGTAACAGGCACATAAGCGACGGTGTCAGTCAGCTGGCTGAGCCCTTGCTTGTTGTTTCCTGCGGCAAGTCGAACTGTCTGATTCCGAGTCAGGAAATGCAGCGAGGGGCGGCAACGCATCCGCTTTCAAAACACAGCTGTATGCTTCGTTTTTCTGTTGCTACGCATCTAATATTTGCATGCCACTTACAAAGCATGCGTCATCGCCGAAGCTAAATGAACACTGGCCGCACAAAAAAAAAGGAAAAGTGATCCTTTTGGAACCATGCGGGTCTGTTGTTCACAAAAGGTGAAAGAAGTTGGGCCGTGCCTTATTCATGAAACAGATGGTGCAATGAACTTGCGTTATCGGTTAGATTTCCACGGGACCGATTGAACGGATGTGGCGTGGTTTGTATTATTAATGATTCTAAACAAAGGTGGGATCATAGTGATTTTTTCGTGGCGATTATTGTGGTCGAATGCCAATCAACATTGCGACCTTTGTTGAACGTATAGCTCCTTGGCATGCTATGGGTCGCTTGGCTAGGTCGTTCAAGTGCATTTTGTTTTGTTTTATGCGACCAGTGTTCGTTCGCCTCCGATAATGTGTGCCCCTCGCGAGGCTCTTAAGTGCTGTCCACCTTAGAGCGACGGAAATCAGGTGGGCGAGCAGCTGCCACAGTGTGCTCAGTATTTACTAAAATTGGTCAAATGAACTGTTTAGTTACTGGCTTTAAGGCCCGTGAGGGCAACGTCGCCGAGACGCTAGAGCAATTTCTGCAGCGTTTAAAGAGCCAGCTGGTACCGAGATATTTGCCCGACCGCTGTACAACTTTATTTACCCGCTTCGAATCCGCAACTGGACTTGCTAAGAATGCCCACCGCGGTGCCCACGTGATGAGTGAGTGAAATAACTTTTATTGGAGGTCCGGCGAGGACGCGAACTCGTCGGGCACCCGGCTAGTCCCACGTCGGGACCGGCAGGTCTAGCCCACTGGCCCTGTCGCGGGCATGCCGGACAGCCAGGATTTGCTTGTCTAGAGCGGGGTTACGCAGAAGCGAGTCGAACTCATCCTTGCTGAACTTGGGGTGTCTCGACCGCACTCCCGAGCATGTGTGCTAGAGTGGAGGTCTGCCCGCAGGACGGGCAGGCGTCTTCGCGATGTACGTCAGGGTAAACTTCGTGCAGAACTGCCAGACACGGTCATGTGCCGGTCTGTAAAAGTCTAAGCGAAACACCTTGCGCCCTATTCAATTTGTGGTGAGGGGGTGGAAAGACCCTTCCAGACATGTAGAAGAATTTCGTAACCTCGTTGTGAGTAGCAGGAGAATCCCTGTGGCCGTAGAGGGAGGGTTGTCGGCTCTCCTTAGAGGAAGCGCGGTCGGTGAGCTCGCGCGCAGCCTCGTGAGCAGACTCATTGAGGTTCGGGGGAGCACCCTCGACCGACCCTACGTGAGTGGGAATCGAATGATGCGTGAGAGCATCCGGATTGGAGACGCTAAGAAGACGAACAGCTTGCTCGGCGATGCGACCCTTCTGAAAAGCCCTAACTGCCGTTTTGGAATCGCTATAGATCTCAGACCCACGACCGTCTAGCAGGGCGATGGCGGCTTGCTCGGCGACTTCGGGGTCTGAAGTGCAAATTGAAGCGCTATTGGAAAGCTTGCCGCTGGAGTCGACCACGACGACGGCAAAGGTCTTTCCATCACTGTACTCCGCGGCGTCGACGAAACGTGCTCTAATGCCTTGTTGCTTGATCTGTTTGAGAATTGCTACTGCTCTCGCCTTGCGTCTGCCCTCGTTGTGGACGGGATGGATGTTTCGAGGCACGGGGGCCACTTCTAACTTGTCTCGAATGCACCTAGGGATCGGGGTATTGACCCTCGAAGATACCGCAGGAGGGTAACCCAGCTCTTCGAGGATGCGTTTACCTGCCGCTGGGGTGGTCAGGCGAGAAAGTTGCGCGCGTTCTTGGGCTTCGGCAATCTCCTCGGCGGTGTTCTGTACCCCCAGCTTGAGGTATGGGTCCTAATGGGTAGCCCGAGAGCCCTTTTGACTACTTTGCGGATGATAGCATTGAGCTTGTATCGCTCCGCTCTGAGCCAGTTGTGCATGGAAATCGTGTACGTGAAGTGGCCTAATACGAAGGCGTTGATCAGGCTGAGGAGACTGGCTTCCTTCATGCCTCGGTGTCTGTTTGCGATTTTGCGAACGAGGCGGAAAGCGTTGCCCGTCTTTGCGATGATCTTGCGGAGAGCCGTTCCGTTCCCGCCGTTGAATTCGACAAACATGCCCAGGACCCGAATGACGTCGACCCTGGGTATCACCCCTCCGTCACAAGTGCGAAGACTGATGCTGCTTTCGGAGACTGGCTTCCAATCTTTGGGTCCTCCTCCCTTCTCTTTTATGTAAAGCAGAAGCTCCGACTTGGCGGGGGAGGACGGACGGACGTCCGTCCGTCCGTCCCCTATTTTATTTGCTGGGGATGCACTTACTTAGTCAAGGGACAAACAAGTTTCACCGGACGGACGGACGGATGGACGGATGGACGGATGGACGGACGGACGGGAAACTTTATTTTGTCCTAAGGGACTACTTTGTCGTAGTCGCGGGCCGCACCTGCACCGGGGGCGAAAGACCATGATCTTCAGCCCTTTCGCAGGCCCTTTGGACAGCCCGAAGCGGGACTTGAAGGTCGTCGTTCTTGACGGCTTCTTCCCAGTATTCTTGCCAGTTGAAAGGCGAGTGGTGCAATGCAGAACATTGCCACAGCATGTGGTTAAAGGTGGACCTTTCCTCGCCTGCAGTAGGGGCAGCGGGGATCCACGCCCAGAGAGTAGTGGCTTAGCCTGGATCGAGACGGAAATGAGCCCGTCTGCAGCATTCTCAACACCGAGGCCTGAGGTCTGCCGAGCTTCGGGTGAGGAACCGGGAACTGCCTGCGTCCCAGCTGGTAGTGAGCTGTGATGTCGTGGAATGTCAGCAGCGGTTCCATGGTCCGGTTGATCCCCTGCGAAACCGGGCCCCTGAGACTGGCGCGGTTGACGAGACCTCGTGCCTGGTCGTGGGCCAGCTCATTGGGCTTGATCGAGCTGGGAGAGACGTTCCGGCCCATGTGAGCTGGGAACCAAGTGATGACGTGACGGACCGTGCCTGGCTTGCGGGTCCTAAGCACCGCCGCAGCCTCGGCCGAGACCGAGCCGGCGAGAAAGGCCATCGCCGCCGACCTGGAGTCCGTGACGATCTGGGTGCGTCCGGGATCGCACAGAGCCAGCGCCACTGCGACAAGCCTCTCTCTTTCTCTCTTTCACCGGCAGATTCGCTTTGCGAGGCTCGCAGTAACAAGTACACAGCGTTTTAGGCGCCCCTTGTTCAATTTCGGGATCAGTGCGTAGAAAGGCCAAAAGCAATTCCCACACCCAAGATCAACACAAGGGTTGTTACTTACAAGTGAAGCCACAGTGGAAGGCTTCGGGTCACTTTCGACCACCACTGTATCTTGAACCTGCTCCTTAAGCTAGGTTTTCCAGTCCGCATTTCTTCTAATGCCACCGCCTTGCAGGGAATCAAACCCGCGACCACCGTGCTTAGCAGAAAAACGAGCCACTGGGAAAGTAAGACTTCAATTTTAAACGACTCTTAGGGCAAGTCATCGCTGTCGAAGTCCAGCTGGGTTTCAAGTCGTGGGGCTGAGACCGCTTGTCCGTACCGTATTGCGTACTTTATGTGGGCCACCAGCCGTGGCCATATAATTGGAATTGGGCGTAGCTCTCACGGTGGAGTGGTTTAGCTCTTCCAGGATAAGTCGGGGAATATGGGATGTTTGTACGAGTGTAAAATGGTATTTTCCCCTAATTCAACTTTCATCCAGTGGAACAATGGTTTATACCTGCAAAAAAAAAAAAGGTTTTGAATTGGGTCTGCTCAGCTCCGGTGTTGAGCAATCTATATTTAGCTCGGCTTGAGAGAGGCTTGTCAGATCGTCTCGAGGGATATGTGCGTGTTTCTAATTTTATAGTGTTTATTGACTGCAGCTTTGACCGTTTCCAAAGGAGAGTGATACCATGGGGTTCCAAATATGTGTCGTGGTAGTCTTCACCCCCTTGAAGCCATGTAGCCGGTCCATGGGATCATTGCATTTCTTGGAGTTTGCATGCTCCGACCGCCAGTTGTGCCGGTGTTATTACCCTCGGACGAACAAGGCCCTTCGTCCATTTTATTGTAGCCGTTCGAAACTAGTCAAAAGAAGCATAACGAATATGTGCTTCAACACGCATTAAAGAAGTCATGATAGCACTTAATGAACCAGAGTTTTCAGCAACAGGCATCATGCTTAAAGGACTCCGGCTATCCGACCCACTTATTGGTGTCAGCAGTAGAAAATCTGCTCGAGTAAATCCGCTTAATCCGCATAAGAAAAAAAACATTACCGTAATCCCATACATATATCAACTCTAGCATAACCTTAAGAAAGTTGCGCTCCGCGTTAAGATCAAGGATTGTCTTTTCAGTAATCTATAAGCTAGAAAGGCTTTGTAGGAAGAAAGATCCAGCAAGAGCTGTAAAATCCGAATGTGAACAATATGCATAAGTTCGTAGATTGCAAGACAGTTGTAATTTACAGCATACCGTTGCCCTGCGAAAAACACTGTGTTGGCCAGACCAGCAAATGTTTAGACGAGCGTTTACAAGATCCCGACAAGGTGAAGCGGCCAACTGACGAGTTCCTTGGACTGCATGCTCAGCATTGTGGTTGTTACCCAATGTTTGATGACACTGTCATTCCAAGTAGATATATGGACGAGGTTACCCGCGTAATCATAGAGACTGAGCGTATCGACGCACTTGGGTAATCGTGCATAAGCAAGCCATCGATAGCATTGTCCCATACAGAATTGGATTTCCTCTCCAAGCAGTAGTAAAGGCTGAGTTTTAGCTGTGTGTTTTGGTTGTCTTTTTTGTTTTCTTCGTTAAAACCTGCTGATTCCACGTGATCTGTATCGCGGCGAGCTTGAGATGAATCGTATGACTTGGTGTGAAAATAAAGACTGGTTGCAAGTAGCGCTACGTGTGTATTCTTTTGTGTCTTCTCATGTCCTTGTTCCCTGGTCTTGCTACAACGCGCTCGTTTCAAGATGAACAACCAACAAGCCCACATCGCCGCTCTCATAGGATACGGGGACAAGGCAGTTCGGGGGAGGGGGGAGCATTCACGGTAGACATGCAGTACGTTTGTTGTATTTGCCACATACCCGACACACCGGTGCGCCCGGAGACGCCGCAACGACTAGTAATAAAAAATAATGTTAGGGCTAGAGGGCCAGTTGTTCTGAAAGGAGCAGTTCATTTATTTCACGCTCCAGTTGGGTCGAAACTATATTTGAAGTACTTTTCGACAATGCCGACGTCGAAGCTTTCCACGATCGTCACGTTGCGTTTCACTTCCGGCAGGATCTTGGGCTCCCACGCGTGGACAAGTTGGCCTCTCGTGTACTCGCCGCACCTCTCGACGTTCACGCGATGCTCCAGAGTTTTGGTGACGCTCTCGGGAACCGCTGCTGCGAGAACCGCGAGGAAGTCTCCCACGCTGAAGCCGCCCGGACTCTGGCCTCCGCTCAGGCAGCACTGAACAGTGTGAGTCGTGATGTCCCGCAGAAACTTCTGAAGCTTGCCCGACTTGTTCGTGATGCTGTAGTAGGTGTTCTGGGAGTGGGAGAAGCAGAATATGGATGGAGTTAGGTAGGGAGGCTTACAGGAAAGCTTTGGTATAGCCTGTACAGAGGAAGGACATGGAGGCGATATAAGATAAAGAGAAGGTTTACTATACTGTGTGCGGATGAGGTTTTCTACGATGCCGGAATATTTCGGCGGCCTTTCTTCAGAGCCCCGAAAAAAGAACCACGTAAAAGGTAACCTCGTGCAAACAACTCTATCAGATGTTTTTGAGGACCCTCGAAAACGCTTTCAAATTATACTTATGCCCAGAAGATATCTCTAAAATGCTGCAGAATTCAACTGATTAAATAACTAATCGTCTGTGCAACTGGAGACGACTACGAACAGCATGTCGTCGGTCTCAGATGTACCACTCTATATTTAAAAATTGGTACTAGGTACGTGAGAGATACGATATATATTGTAGCGAGGAGATTACACCAGGGAATAACGCGCTATATCCATCACCTATTCTGACACCAAGCTATATATAACATATAAACACACACACACACACACACACACACACACACACACACACACACACACACACACACACACACACACACACACACACACACACACACACACACACACACACACACACACACCACACACACACACACACGCACACACGCACACACGCACACACGCACACACGCACACACACGCACACGCACACACGCACACACACGCACACACACGCACACACACGCATACACACACACACACACACACACATACACACACACATACACACACACATACACACACACATACACACACACATACACACATACATACATATATATATATATATATATTTATATATATATATATATATATATATAACGTGTGTCAAATGTAACATTATAAAATGTAACAGTATTAAAGTTATGTATGGGACTGCAGAATAGCATATGTGCATGCACATAGAACTATTCATGAAGAACGGAGTAGTTGGAAACGTGCTCGCGGACATTTTTTTTCTCATGTCAATAAATAACAATAGTAATAAATAAGTGAGTCCTCGGCAGCCTTCCAGATATACTAACCCATGGCACAGTTGCCTGAAGGGCTGCCTCCCAGGGAATAATAGTTATGGGACATGTGGCTCTGTCAAGAACAACCAACGCTGCTTCAGGATCCGTGAAAAAGTTGAATTCCGCAGTAGGATTGGCATTGCCTTTCGCTGCAGCAAAAACAGAAAGAAGCAAGATTATTACCGCATTCTTCCCTGTACTCTGCTAGATGTGGCGGCCGATTGATGTAAGTGTCGGCCGCAAGAGATTACGGGGCGGGTGTTACGGGATGGGAATAGTTGCTCTGTTGAGGCACAAAACTTCTAATTTACTGAGTAATCGCGTAGGTCATAAGGGTTGCAACATATCGAATTCTTAAATTCCAGGCTGTATGTGCAGATGCTTAGCGGGAATTCAACATACCCATCGCCAGCCCCGTGTCCTGTAAACTTTTGCGGCCGACTGTACGTGATTTCGCACGGACTCTGCAGAGGCCACGTTCACCAAGGCGCCCTATTTGCGACACTTCCACACACACTGGAGCCGCAGGTTCCTAGTGGCCGGGGCGTTGTGACGCATAAACAGCGCGAAAAAGGACGCGAAGTCAGATGAGAAATGCGCGAAACAAGCGCTGTCTTCAAGCCAATTTTGGTTTATTCGTAGTCCTAAGCGCGCGCAAGTAGGATACAAAACTTATCCCACTAATCTGGCATACTAAACAAAAACTAAGATGGACTGCGAGAATCTAACATTGTCGAACGTAGACCGCGATGCACGGAAGCGGTGGAAGAAATCTTACGGTTAGTAAGGCGCAATATCGCCGCTTCCGCGGGATAACAAAGCAAGCACACACAACATCCCGCAAAAATTATCAATAAATACTAAATTCATTGACTGTCTTCCCCTTTCCCCCGCCCCAATTTCATCGAATAAATACAACAATCCTGTTTCGAATCCCCACCATGCACCATATACATTTTCCTCTTGTTTAAGAGGCCTGAAAAAGGCTGGACAGGAACGAAGCTACCTACCTATACAACAAACTGCCTGGTAATAGTAAAATTATGCATCACATTAAATGCTCTTGTTTTAGGCGCGCTGTAAAGAGCGAGCTCAACGCAGGCTCTGTTTTGTGTTTATGGAGTGATATGTGATGGTATGCGTTAAGCATATCTAATGGTTTTCCTCCATCAACCACGAGAGGTGCCCCTCAAACAGCTTTTGCTGTAGTACTATAGTGAATCTTCGTCAAATCTCACGATGTCAGGCGGCTCGCTTGCTCGCCCACTCGCAAACAAACAAACAAACAAACAACAAACAAACAAACAACAACAAACAAACAAACAAACAAACAAACAACAAAACAAACAAACAAACAAACAACAACAACAACAAACAAACAAAAACAAACAAACAACAACAAACAAACAAACAACAAACAACAACAAACAAACAAACAAACAAACAACCAAACAAACAAACAAACAAACAAACAAACAACAAAACAAAACAAACAAAACACAAACAAACAAACACACAACAACACAACAACAACAAACAAACAAACAAAACAACAAACAAACAACAAACAAACAACAACAAACAAACAAACAAAACAAACAAACAACAAACAAACAAACAAACAAACAAACAAACCAACAAACAAAACAAACAACAAACAAACAAACAAACACAAACAAACAAAAAACAACAAAACAAACAACACACAAAACAAACAAACAAACAACAAACAAACCAACAAACAAACAAAACAAACAAACAAACAAACAAACAAACAAACAAACAAACAAACAAACAAACAAACAAACACAAACAACAAACAACAAACAAACAAACAAACAAACAAACAAACAAACAAACAACAACAACAAAACAAAACAAACAAAAAAACAAACAAACAACAAACACAAACAACAAACAAACAACAAACAAACAAACAAACAACAAACAAACAACAAACAAACAACAAACAACAAACAAACAAACAAACAAACAAACAAACAAACAAACAAACAAACAAACAAACAACAAACTCGATGCTCTACCAGCTACAGTAGAGCAGTGTCCATTGTGACATGTTGATAGGAAGTTGCGAAAGGCCTTTAACGAATACATAGGTTGTGACCTACTGACGGGTGTGGAGATAAAAGGTGCTGCTGTCCCTCACCATAAAGGGTTCCACCCAAGATGTATATATGCCGGATGCCCTCCGAGATTTCTGGCGCCGCGAGCAGCGCGATGGCCAAGTTTGTCAAAGGGGCCATCAAGACGAGCGTTTGTTGTCCTCGGTTCTTCTTCACCAGCTCGATCATTTTGATGTATCCGGGAGTCTGGGGATCGCCAGCTGGGTTCCTCGACATCGGATACTGCGCACTGACGCCTCCGAAGTTGTCAGGACCGAAGTACGTCTTCTCAGTGTCCCAATGGCCATCGATTGGTCTGTCGGCACCTTTGTAAACTGGTACCTGTAAGAAGAGGTTGCCAGTATAGGGTCGCTACCTGTTCTGTTGTACTTGCTTATAAATAAGTTGCTGGGACGAGGCTAAGGTATAAAATGCCTGAGCTGCTCCGTTTATGTCGGCTCTACGGTAAAACGTTTTTTTTAATGATATCTAGTGATTTGGCATAAGCCTGTGGTGACGCGCAGTTAACTCAATGTTTCCTGGCCTGTGCTAATAGGTGTGTGCTGTGCACAGCTGTTTGAGCCAAATATACTCGGTTGCGATGTATCCGTGACTTTATTTTATAGAGTGTTTGCAGTTTGTTCCTTAGCTGTCTCTATTCTTTAACTATAGACTCCAAAGCGAAACACTTAATCAGCTGAGGCTAGTTAAGTAGTCGCTTTGAAACTTGTGGCATTAGTCCTAAAACGATGCCGCCATGAAGAGATACAAAAAAAGCCCTTTTAGATAAAACAAAGTCCGATCGTTTGGAAGGTCAATGTTTAAATAACGACGGCAAGCGATCATGATAGCGCTCGCGTGTAGAAAGTCACAGCAGTCGTTTTTGTAAAACCACAGCTTGAAGTACCGTAGCATACCATGTCTACCGATGCTTTGTTCTTTTTTTTTTTTTTTTTGTCGCCCGTTGTTTCTCGTTCTAGCACTAAAAACATAAACTTTAGCTAGCACTAACCGACCTGAAGCAAAAATGCATTATTTTTCAATTTGGCACCCAAACTGATTCACTGCTGATGTCATCACTATACGTCATTAATATGTGTTTTCGCGCATCTTTTGCCGTTTTCGTTAAGGCAAAAAGTTTCTAAAACTTGCGAACTTGAGTCGTTGCGTATTCTCGGACGCAATGTACTTCTACTTTTATCATTACACAAATAATAACGTCCATCAAGCATATTGATGGACGTTATCAAGCATATTGATGGACTCCGCGTCGCCCGAGCGACCACTTGCGCCCGCCGGGCCGCAAGGATCCCCAAGGCTCCGGTGGGAGGGTAGGGTTGCAGCGTTCTGCGCCGCCCGAGCGGCTGTATCTTGAAAGCCATCTACGGCGAGGGCACAGTCCTCCCAGTGCTGTGTTTTCGCGGCTTAGTTCGCGTTGATGCGAGCGGCGGGGCGGAGGTCAGTTCGCTCGCTGCTGCTACCGCGCTTTACTCACTACAGCGTTTCGAGAGCGCGCTACCGCGGACATCGAGTGATATGCGGTCATGTTTGCTTGTGCGCGCGTGACACCGTGCTTTTTAATTTGGTTAGTATGTCTACGTTTACAAGTGTATACGGCCGATAAAACTACTATCCTTACTTCGTGTAGCTGTCCACTAGTTTTCTATCGCAATCTGTGACTTTTTTTTTTTTTTGGGGGGGGGGGGGGGGGGGGGGGGTTGTGGGGGGGGGTCTCCTTGACCTCAAAGTTATGAGCTCGAGATCGGGTACTGCGCACTGACGCCCCCGAAGTTGTCAGGAGGCCTATTTGTTATGCTGGAAGTGTAGTAGAAGGGTAGTTCAGCTTACTATAATGTTGCGCATTATTTCCAGCACAAACATTGCCTTTCAGCTGAAGAAATGCAGAGAAAGTTTTAACAGTGTAACACTTCCTTATTGTGCTCTTTTAAACTTTAATATAACTAATGCATAATACGAATGGTTACCAAGCTTTCCGTGTTTGTTGTTGGCGTTATTATCAGTCCTTGATTCACTGATTGATTGATCGATGGAATTTAAAGTCTAAAGCAAAACCAGCGCTATGAGCGATTCCACAGTACACGGCACGCTCCGGGTTTTGTCCCCAGGGGTGCTACGACAATGAGCGTAGTGTAAGTTCCGCTCCGCATCTGTCCGCCATATCCGACAACGCCTCAAAGAGAGCTGAAAACAGCCGAGCCACCCTGCCAATCCGGAAGTGACGGCAACATCTCGTCGGAGTTCCGGTGAAATCCGCCTCTGCACATCGGATCAACGAAAAGCGCTTCGTCGCGGAACCGAGTGATCCACATAGACCAGTGGAAAACGCAAACCTTGTCTACATCGGAGGAGAAGTAGTTCCGGCAGAACACGCTCTTTCACATGGGCTCCCACGACTATTAACGTTTTAGCCGAAAACTCGTCAAGTGAACCTCCCTCGACTATCTGATCGGATTACAGTCGAGAAAAGCTGCGTTTCAAGACCAAGTTAAAGTCCATGAGTGAATTTTTCGTCATCCCACGCAACTTTGAAAATTCGAAACGGCGGAAGCCTCATTAGGCCTCAGTAAACTTAGCGCGTGTGCGACCGCCTCACCACTTGTTAATACCTGGATCGCTCCTACCGAGCGTAGGAGATGGCTGCTTCAGAAGATGTGGATCTCCAAATAAACCCTCCGCATCCGATAACAACGCGGACGAAAACGGGGACAAAAGCCGAATTTCCGAAGCGGGGACTAGCAAAAGACAGGGGATTCGCCGCCCACAACCAGGCGACGTATGGCTGGTATAGTTAGCTCTATCGCGGCGACAGTGAGAGGCTGCCAAGCACAATGACAGAGAAAAAGGCTTCCAACAACAAGAATAACATAAATGGACAGCCATTATAGTTGGCGGCGCAAAAGGAGTCGGGCAAAATGGCGAGACGGGCACCCGTCATCGCAACATGCGCCCGGTGAAGGGAAAGCCTCTACCACCATTACAGAAGAATGACATAAAGATAATGCTGAAGCTCCCACAAGGCACTAATGCTCAAGGAATATCTGAGAACAGAAATCCACAAGCGATTATTCGGGCTACCTGGATGGTAATCCCAAGAAACGGGACCGAACGAACGAAAAATTACGGGAGAGTATTTCATACTGCGAGTCCGAGAGGGAACGAAGATTTTCATCGTCTCCACACCTTCACTGGAGGTGGCGGATGTCATTCGTCGAATCACATGCATGGAGCTGCGAGGCAAACAACACCCCTTCAACGTGTACACGTAGCGGATCCAGAAGATAGTCACAACGGGGTAGTGCACAGATTTCCAGCGCGCACCGAATCAGCAGATCTCCAGCAACACCTGCGAGTCAGGACCCAAGGAGTGACCATCGAAAGGGCCCGAATGCTACGAAGCTCAAACACCGCTCTCCTCACCTTCTCGGGAGGCACGCGCGCCGAATGCGTCTACTACATGGGAGTAGAGTTGCCGTGTACGGAGTACAGACTCACAATCCAAACGTGCCTAGAATGCATACAAGAGGAACACCGCTCGGACGTGTGTCCGAATCCCAAGAACATGTGCCGGGGCTGCGGACTCAAAAATCCACCCCCTCAAGGACACGAATGATCAAAGAAGTGAGCCGTGTGCCGGGCGGTGGGGTAACGATAAAATATGATAAACGTATTCAGAAATTGGAAAAGGAAAACGCGCGACTAAGAAAACAGCTCTTAGGAGAAGAATGCAAATGAAAATCACTAGAGAAACAAACGTCAAAATTAGAGGCGTGCCTCGATCGATAGCAGAATACAACAGCTGGAGGACAACTTCGAGGGTACTGACCAAGATCTAGTCGATGCTCTTCAGAACAGGTACAGAGGACCCTCACCCGCGACGGGATCGTCCTACGCGACGAGACAATAGGCGGGGGACCCCAACCCTGAAATTAGACGAAGAAATAACGTACGCGGAAGTATTTGAGATGGTACAATCCGCACTTAAAAAATCGGCACCGGTCCCAGACTCGATCACAAATTCAATGATTCGCCTGGGTAAGCTCTATGAAAGGGTGATCCATATCAGATTGCAGCGATATCTGGAAGAGCGGAGCTGGTTTCCGGACTCCATGATAGGATTTCGCATGGGTTTATCTTGTCAGGACGTGTTCCTCCATACTTAGGGACAAAATTCTAACTAATATACCGAATGGCGACGAGACAAATCCTAGCACTAGACCTTAAAGGAGCCTTCGACAACGTCTCTCACGCCGCAATACTGCAGGAACTCGAAATCGCGGGTTGTGGTCAGCGCACATACAATTACTTCAATACAATTACTTAAGAGCGTTTCTTTCCAACCGCGAGGCGAGCATCAGTATTGGTCGAATCACATCGAAGATATTTAAAATGCCTAACAAAGGAACACCTCAAGGAGCGATAATATATCCTCTGCTCTTCAACATGGCGATCGGATACCCGACCTCGGTTACACGCTCTACGTGGACGACATCACGCCGTGGTCGAGCAGAGATTCCCTAGGGGATAAAGAATATACGCTCCATAGCGCAGTATTAGTGGTGGAGAAATTTTCCCGATAGAGCGGGCTGAAGTGCGCACCCGAAAAATCTGAGGTGATCCGGATGCACGCGAAAGGCTACAAATGCAGAGGGTTCATTAACATCTAGGTTGAGGGCCAATTAGTCCGAGAGGTACCCACGATGCGAGTCCTGGATTTGTGGCTTCAGAGCGACGGGAGAGCAGTACAGACACTCAAAACCCTCAAATCTGCAACCTACAACATGGCCCAAATGATACATCGCATGACGTATCGAAAGGTAGGAATGCGAGTAGACGATACCCTAAGACTCGTACAGGCCTTATTGGTGAGTCGAATGACGTATCATTCGATAATCCTGAACAGGGAGTAGGAAAGGCAGGCCAACACGATAATCCGAACCGCTTTCAAGGCTACTCTGGGCCTGCATAAATGTACCTCCACGGAGTGCACGTTAGCTTTGGGATTGCACTAATAGTTTCGACGAAGTGAGGCAGGCCACTCTGATGCGACCGAGGGAACGCATCAGCTTCACGAAAACTGGTAGCGCAATATTGGCTAGACTCAATATCCCAGCATACGCATTTATCTCACTGGACAGCAGGCCGTACCTCTCCCTCCTTCGGTGTGATCCAAAATTACCGTAGCTCCTATTCATAAGAGCATGCAGTCCCGAGTACAGAAATCGGAGGATGCTTAAGCTTCGCCTTTAAGAGTGGAGCGCGATAGTGTTATCGTGCTCCGTTCGCATCACATTTTCTTTATGAGTAGGCTTCCCTGCAACACCTAACGTGGGAAAGCCAGCTTACAACGACCAGGCTTACGCTGATCCCCTTAATGTCGGCTTCACTTTTGAACCTGACTGCATTGCTGGGAAGACATCTTTAGAGAGCAATTTAAACCGTCTTTTATCAACATGTGAAGGCCCTAGGGTCTTTTTTATTGTTCTATTAATTGTTTGCTGTTGCCCCGAGGCACGCGCGTGTCCAAAGTTTAGAAAGGCTTCGTTTTAAACATTCCCCTCAATGTTGCCTAGAACCAAAGTACAGCGAAACACCATCAAAATTGGAGGACGCTTAAGCTTCGCCTTTATAAGACTGGAACGCGATAGCATTCAAAGATCTCTGGCTGCTTATTAGAATTTTTTGTCATATATTCAAATTACAATCCGACACTATCACGCCTGTAGGTCGTGGTTAAGTCGTACTTTACGATTTTTCTAACGGATTTTACTTTGAGAAATTCAAATTTCTCTCACTAACGCCTTGCGCCACGTGGAGGGCCTGTGTGGTCGGGGTTGTTTCGGGATGATGTGATTCGGTATGATTATTTCCGCCAGACGCCGATGCTTAACGCAGACGCCGGATTTTCTGCGACACAGGGCCCTGAACGCTGTCGCGTGAAAAGGAAAGTTGCAAAGCACGCGCAAAACACATTAAAATGATGTACTCTAAAAAATTACACCATCTTCCCGTAGGGGAACCCTGAGTGGTATGCGAAGCAGCCATGGGGTCGACTCAAAGTAGTTTTATCAGCTGTATAAACTTGGACATGCAGCAGCACCAGCAACGCGCAGAACTGTTGTCGACGCCGTCGGCGTTTTGCCCGCGTTCGCACCGAACGCGCGAGGCGCTAGTGACTGTTGCCGGTTAGCGTGCCAGCGCCGCCGAACGGCGGCGCTGGCATCGAGGCACCCTATTGCCGGTGCCTCTGGGCGCCTACCGTCGCGGCTCTAACCTAGCTGCTTCGCATTATCCCGCGCGGAGACGCAGGTGTTGCCATTCGTTAGGCAATCCGGAGAGGAGAGGAGCGTCGGAGAGGAGAGGAGGAATGCCGAGAGGAGAGGAGGGGAGGAGGGAGGAGATGAGATGAGATGATACAAGGAGACGAGAGGAGGGGGAGGAGGATGCGCATGCGCAGTAGGGGTGTGGAGTCCGCACGGCGGAGGGAGGAAGGGAGGGAGTGACATAGCCCCGACCATAAGCTGCTTCGCATCTAAAAGGCGCGGAGGATCCCTAAGCCTATTCTTATGAGATGAGAACGCGAAGGCGTTTCTTTCGGCTAGGTTGCCGTTGCGGACGGGTGCTGCGAAGTGGTGTTGCCGAGCTGTGTTATAAAGAATGGGGCCAAGTGAGAGGCCGAATTGTGTATACATGATTTGGTGCAATCAAAGTGGTGCTGACACCACTTTACCTTTTCTATTTCGTCGTCGAGGCAGCATCCATCACAGGTCTCGGGTATATCGAGGCAATACGATCGCGACCGCGCTCCATTCCGCCGTAGCAGCCACCTACGCCGCGGCTGCAGGTGGTTGGTGCGGTGGAGTGGAGCCCGCGCTGAGTGTTGCTGTGACAGATGTGGGCGCCGGCTTCAGTTCCTATGGGAGAGGTCACGTGCTTTCGGCACACGGCTCTTGCGGACGACACTTGCGGACGCTAGCTGGCTGCGCGCTTTCGCCAACCTAGCCAAGAAACGCATTCGCGTTAATAACCATGGGTGCAACACGTACTACATGGACGCAGCTGCGTATGCAGAGGCGACCGGGCCGCGCTACCAAAGGAGGTACGCCCTGGCAGTTGTGAACGTGATCTGCCAGCAGCAAATAACCGCATCGGCCACGGCGGGATACCCCACCTCGGCCGAAATCACTCGCCAGTGGCGATCGCACTCGCTCACGCGGAGCTTTCGCAAAGGGACTCGGTCGTGGTCACGGACTCCCAGGAGACATGTCGCATGTTTCTCAAGGGGCACGTGACTGCGGCTAGCCTCGCGATGATCCCCAAATCCTTCAACCACGGTCATCGCTACTCTGGTGCCCGGGCAACGTGGGGGTACAGGGGAACGAAAAATAGACTAACGCGTTAACTCGAGGCTCTACTAATCGAGAGACGGCGTCCTCTTCCATAACTCTAACCACTTGCACTACCCCTCAGAAAATCCCAGCAATTAAAATGCCCAAGACATCCTTGCTCATCAGCGCGAAGTCTGCAGAAAATACCTGCCGCCTCACCCACAACTTAGCGGGGAAGATGCCACTGATTGGCGTAAAATACAAATAGGGGTACTCCTCCATCTAAAATTGCTAAATGTCATGTATCCTACTCGCTATATAGCCAACTGCCCTTGGTGCGGTGACATACCAACCCTAATACATATAACCTGGGAGTGCGCTAAGCACCCTCATAGGCCAAATGCCAGTAACACGATGGAGCAGTGCGAGGCACAGCTCGCCCGCTCCGACCTGGCAAGACAAAAATCCTTCATTAGCCAGGTCAGGCAGGCGGCAAAGTCCATTGGGGCCCTGGACTGAAAGGCTCCGACCACCTCTCCTTAAAATCTTTTCCAGTCCGATAAAGGTTCTATTATTATTGTCTACATCAGTCCACTGAAATTAACCGTAACACTATCGAGTGAAGACTAGTACTCAGCGCTTTGGATGATTCGAGCAGTTTTTGCTTAACCAGCCAATCAGCTCAGCCGGATTTGCTCAACTAGCCAATCAACGCTGATTGAAAGTGATATCTCCGAAAGGGATTGTCCGAAATACGTCCCCAGATTCGTTGTCCCCGACATGCTGCGCGATACTCACCTTCGTTCTGTTGATGACATTCAGTGTCCTAAGCGTGTTGTTGTAGCCGGTGGGCAGGTCGGCGTTTCCCGCGACCACGGTGATGGCTTCGATGCACACGTTCGAGAGCCTCGCCGCCAGCGTGATTGCAAGGGCATCGTCTACGCCGGTGTCTACGTCGAGCAGAAGCCTCAAGCAGGGGTCCCGATTATTTGGTCCAACCGAGAGGACGGCGGCGGTGTTCACCGCCAGGATAAGTGCGGCGCACGCGAAGCGTATACACGTCGACATGAGTGCAAACACTGCGTGACCTACTAGCCAGATTTCGCATGAGCTAAAAGTACGGTGCTGCGTTTCACTGCTAGGCAGAATGCGGCGACAGAGTTGCAGTTCCGGATGTTGGAACAAAGCATACAGCGAGAGCGAGGGGGAAGCGCTCATTTACAGGTGCGAGCTCAGCTGTATACCGTATTTATTGCATAATGCTCGCCCTAGCATAATGCTCGCTCTCCGTAATTGGCGGTCAAAATTTTTATTTTATTTTATTTTTGCTCAAATAATCATCGCGCCCTCGAAATTTGTTGCAGCGACTGTCGTATGCTTGCTCCGACGTCATTGTTGACACCGACACTTAATATAGGTCGGGCCAGAGTCACATTATCACCAAGGTTTAGTTAGTTTCTCCAAAAGGGGCCTTTGTAGTGTCTTCTTGTGTAGAACATGCATATGCTGTTATTGCAAAGGCAAGTGATGTTTGTCAGCCCGTCGCGGCGAGAAGCGCCCCTCCCGGGAGCGGTGGATGGACTGGTGCGCGTTGGTTGGCCCGTCTTCTTCGTCTGCCTCGACCTGGCCAACGTTCCGGACCATGAAATTAGGTGGTCGCACGCCGGACCGAGCAGTCAGTGCATGCCTGTCTTCTGGATGTACGCCGTGCCAGTTCGCGCCGGAAGTTGCCAGGGCTTTTTTCCCAGCGTACGATCAGGCTCCACCACATTTCGTCTGTCCATACTGCCCTCCTCCGCAACTTCGCGTGACTCCCAATCGGTCAGTCATCGAAGGCATGCAAGTGCCGTTAACAATGGCTCCACCATTGACCAGGCAAGAGCACGCTAAGTTACCAGACCCAGATGGGATCTTTTATGAAGTGCTCAAGAACATCGATGGTCCTGCGCTGCAGTGGCTGCTTGACTTGATTGATGTAATTTGAACAACCGGAGAGCTGCCTGAATCATGGAAGCATGCTGAATTTGTGCCAATACCGAAGCCACGAAAGCCCTCGGACAAGCGTTGTGCAAGCTTCTTGAACGTATGTTGTCAGCGCGCATCTCCTGGTGGTTGGAAAATCATGCCTGGTACCATCCGGCCGAGGTTGGCTTTCGACGGCACTTGGGTACGGAAGATGGCCTAGACCATTTGACGTCCATGGTGCTTGTCGGAGTAACAACAAGCATCATTCGAACCATCCTCACCATGAAAGAGAGAGAGAGAGAAATAGAAGAGAGGAAAGGCAGGGAGGTTAACAAGACGCACGTCCGGTTTGCTACCCTGCACTGGGGAAAGGGGGTATAGGGATGAAAAGAGAAAGAAAGGAAATAGAGAGAGCAGAGTTTCGCGCACATTTGACACTTCGCACGAAGTCTACAGACGGTCGCCAAGACCTGTCGACTTGAGGTAGTCCAACAAGGCTTTCGTGGCTTTCTGTGCCATCGACGCATACGGCCATGGTCCAAGGATCTTCATTCCGAAAATGGTCGAGAATCCAGCCGGTTCAATGCTGTCCGGAGAGCTTCACGCTCGACGTCGAACTGGGGACAGAGACATAAGACATGTTAAATTGTTCCTCTGTTTCCACAAGACTCACACATGACCGTATCCCCCATTCCAATGCGGAACGAGTAGGCCTTTGTAAATGCCACCCCGAGCCAGAGGCGGCACAATACTGTCGCCTCAGAGCGGGAAATGTTTGATGGCATTTGAAGCTTCAAGGATGGGTCAATTTTATGGAGATGGCACTTCGGGTTAAGAGAAGACCAATATTTGTGTGTCATGGATGTTCATAAAGCCTACGACAATGTTAGCCACGCGGCGACCATTCGCGTAATGCAATGGCTCCAACTTCCACCGCGCGTCTGCGAGTTTGTGATGTCCTTTTATTGCGATAGCAATTATATGGAGAGTCCAGACGCATTTCTGCCGTCGCTATCGCCGTGGTCGTCGCGGTGCGGTTCTGTATAAAGTTCACTGGTGATAAAATCGTCGCCGCGCGCCGTATGCTGTCTGTGCGAGTGAACGTGGGCGAGGGTGAGCCGCCGATCACGGCTCAATCTCACGCACGCCAGGGAGGGAAGCGGGAAGGAAGCGTACCTCTTCCGTCGCGTGCAACGCTCCGGGAGGGGGGGGGGGGGGTGGTAGGGAGGGAAGGGGAGGTTCTACTCTGGGCGGCCTGGGCGGCTTTCAAGATACCGCGGCCCGGGCCGGCTAGCGTGGTCGGCCTGGCCGGCCGGGCCGCAAGGCTCCGGGAGAAGGATAGATGGTGGGGGCGGGGGCGCTTTCTATTCCGGGTGACCCGGCTGGCCGTGCGAGCCCGCCCAGGCAGCTGTATCTTGAAAGCTATCTGCGACGGCGACGTAGTCCACATGCACTGTGTTTTCGCGGCTTATTTCGCGTTGATGCGAGACGCAGCACGAAGGTCAGTTCACTCGCTGCTGCTGCCGCACTTCCTCCAGCGTTTTCGCAGCGACTTTCTGCGGTCATCGAGTGAGATGTGTTCATGTTTGCTTGTTCACGCATGACACCATGCTTGTTAATTTAGTTAGTATGCTTATGTTTACAAGTTTATACGGCCACTAATTTGCTATAGCAAACGATACTTAGCCTTTCGAGCGAAACTGCGGCTTTTTGTTACACCACACTTTCTGTGTCCGAGTCGGCAAGGAAAGAACCGGACATTTTGTTTCGAAGCGGGGTGTACCGCAGGGCTCGGTGCTGGCTCCGATACTGTTTAACATTGCCCTATTGCCCCTCGCATGGCAACTCACCCGTATTCCAGATAACTCCTTCCTGCTGTCCGCGGTCGATGTGACAGTGTGGACACTACATGCAGACCTGCAACGCCAACAGGATGGTTTACAGACTGCCCTGATTAAGACTTCAGACTGGTGTGCCCGTATAGGACTGACACTTTCTGCCACAAAGACTGCATTCATGTCCATCACCAATAGACCAGGTCGCCGTCGCTTCCTGCAGACACCCATTTGCTTGAGCCTAAATGGCCAAGCACTCACCACTGTATCAATGATCCGCGTGTTCGGACTCGAACTGGACGCATCTGGCTCTGGGGCTGCATGGGTTCGCTCCGTGCGTCAGAAGATTGCTAATTCCCTGAATCTTATCCGCCCCATTTCCCGAAATACCGGGGGCGTTTGTTCTCGAACGGCCAGTGTTTTGGTGCGATCGATTCTGCAACCTCGGCTTGTATATTAAGCTCAATTTCAACGCCTCACATTGAGAGATTGGGACCTGCTTGAAACCGCGAACCGAGAGGCCATGCAGACGATCAGATGCCTTCCTCAGCACACCCCTATCCCGATCCTCCAGGCGAAAGCGCAGCTAAACACGATCGATGAAATCGTGCACCAGCGTCGAATGGCTCTCCGCTTAAAGAGTCAAGCAATACCTGCTGCGGCGTCCTTAGCTCACTACTACAATCCAACACTGCCACAGCCTGTCGCATCTTTGTCAGAATTCCGCCATGGCTTAAGGCACAGGCCAGTGACAACCGACCGCTGACTCGCCTGCGACAGTCCAACCGTCAGGTGGCACAGGAGCCCGCCCTCACAGTTGCCGTGGACTCTCTAGAGGTATACGTGCACGCAGATGTCGACGGGTGTGTTTTGCACACCAGCCTCGTATTCCCCTTGCTACCTGACGAGCAACAAACATGCTCCTATATAATACGGGCACCGTTTCCATCCGTATTGGTGGAGCTCGCAGCTATACGGGACGGTTTATCACCCATGATACCGAAGCTACATTGCTTGTCGCCGAATAGATTACTTATATACACAGACTGCAGGCAGGCTGTACGAGAGCTACGAAAAGTGACCGGCTCCCTAAATACAGCCTCACACGTGCATCGCCTTATCGACTAGTGCACCTGTCCTGTCCAGTTACTGTGGACCCGCCGGTCTGCACATGTCCAACTGGACGCGGATACCGCCTGCCAGCCAGCGGAATCCAAAACCCGCTGGCTCTACTTCGTCTGTCCCCGAAGGACAGCTTGCTCCTGCACAAAGAATCACTCCGGCGCTCCATGCGTGCATTCATCCCTCCGCGTGGATGCGGACTTTCCTGGCAGCTTAACTCGCCTAGAGGAGGTTACGCTCAGCAGGATCCGCATGGGTGCCGCCTTGACTCCCGCCATCCTGGCCACTTTAACGTCCGGTGTACAACCTCCCTGACTGGTCTGCCCCTTCTCACTTGAGTTTTCAGTGGCGGGCGTGAGAACCCCAATTTACAATCATATTATTTTTCATTTTTATTGTGATAGCAATTATATGGACACTTCAACCGGATTTCTGCCGTCGGCGTCGCCGTCGCCGTCGCCGTGAGATTCCGTATAGATTTCAAGGGCGATAAAATCGTCACTGCGCGCCGTATGCGCGAGTAAAAGCGCGCGACGGACGCGTGCTATCGGAGAGCCAACGCACGGCGGAAAGCAAACGCGATCGTCGCGCGAAAGGCCATGGGCCATGGGGGTATGGGGGGAGGGAGGCGGGGCGACGCTGTGCTACGGCACCAAATGCGTATCTTGCAACCGAGTGTAAGGGGAACTGGCAACGCAATCTCCCACCCGAAAGCAAAAAAGCGGCAAGGCAGCGCGGGAGGGAGGGGGGGGGGGGGGGAGCAGCTTTTACTCTGCCAACAAACACGCTTGCACTGGCTGTGGTGGCGGTCGCCCGCACCGTCTCTTATCTCCACACGGCTCTGACCTTTGTATGCGCTGTGCATCCGCCGCTCAGTTTCTGTCCGCTGCAGCGCCTGCGCTTACTGCCAGCGTTTTGACAGTAGTTGTCTGCGGTCTTTCAGTGTGATCTATTCATGTTTGCTTGTGCGCGATGACACCACGCTTGTCAATTCAGTTAGAAAGCGAATGTGTCCAAGTTTATGTAGCCGATAAAACTGCTATCCCTGCTCTACCAATTTGCTATCGCAATTGATGCTTCGCCTTTCGGACAAAACTGCGACATTTCTTTCTATTTACCACATAGAACGTATACACTATCGCAATTTTTCCCATAGTAATTATTGCCGCCCCCCCCCCCCCAACTTCGCATCAATTTGTCCTCAAAAAATGTGCGAGCCTTATGTGAGCAGATGCGGTATACTCCCAAAAGCATCGTGTTCTGGCCATCTACTCGGCATTAGAAAAGCAGGTGCACAAAAGCCGGGATACTGCTCAATGAGACAACGGAAAAAAAAAGATAAGAAAAAAGAAGGCATAATATTTTTACCGATGAGTGACTTCTTGCTTTACGTATAATTTCGCACACGCTATGCAGGCGTGCGACGTTTCGCTTCACAAAGTAGGCTTCGCTATCCGGAAGACAATGTAAATTGAGGCTGGGCCCGAAAACATATCTCTTTCTCTTTCATTCTTCCTTTCTTTTTTTTTCTTTTGCGGCAAAACAAGCGTACCTTGCTCTATTTACTCTGTATCCGGTTTTGGGCGGTCTATCGATGGTAGGGCTGCACGTGGCTTCGATCTCAATTCCCCGCTTGTTTCCTCGGGCTTTTTGTTCAGCACTAAAGAGCCCCCTTGCGGGAGACCTTAACCCAACATTGCCCAAACACCCTTCCACATGAATGAAAAAATAAAAGGCACTTGTTCATATTTATTTCTTTTAGTGAAGGGTACATTCATACAAACAAACAAACAATGACAGGATAATTGACTAAAAGTAATTGTTACGGTAAAATATTTGATTAGTAACTTCTCTTCTGAACAATCCAGAACTGAAAATTCTCTCCAAAGTATCAAAAACGCTGCCACGGGCTTTTCGCGAAGTTTCCAGCGCTTAAATCGTATTTCGGAGTATGATATTCAGCGTATAAAAGCGATTCGTTATGCCTTGCGAGGTTAAAGAAACACAAATAAGAGGAGTTCCTTAATGTATAGCAGCCAATACTCAGAACAATGTTTTTAATAGGAGGCTGCTGGTCCCCTCAGGACTTGCAAAGTAAACACGGGGCAAATAATAACCGCAGTCAATTATCTCTTCGCGTATAAAAATAAGACACGCTGTTTATTGCGATACTACGCGGACATTCCAGGCGAATTTTCGCCGTCGCCGTGATGTTCCGTATATATTTATGTATGTGTATGCTGTATGTTTATCTATGCTGTATATGCATACTAGATGCAATACTATTCTACCGCCAAAGTTGCTCAAACCATGTCTTAACCTGTTGACTAAATTATTCCTCAGAAGTTTCGAGAATCGCGACGCGCAAACAAGTGTTTCATTCACAGCGCATGCTTTTTTCTCTTTAATCTTCTCAGAATACGAATAAGTGTAAAATATTCACGTAGAATCTTCTGTGGGAGTTACCGGAAAGATGCGTAAGGCATTTCGTAGTAACGACTGGTTTTTCAGGGGTCGCACGCTGCATGGTGTGTTTCGTATAATTCCGAGAACAGCCGCGAAAGAATCGTGAAACAGAGAAGGGGCGCAGTTTCAACACCGAACTGTTAAGTGAGACCTGCACGAGACGGCGTAGAAGAGGGGAGTGGAAGCAATGTTCACTCGTGTTATACATAGCCCACAGCGGGATGTGGACGTGGGGTGAAATGACGAGGGAGAGGTAGGAAATGAGTTAAATGAATGCAACGTTTATTAAGTGCACTGTCTCTTGTTGGTTGCTTCTACTGCAGGTGGACGTTCCGATTATTATATGCCATTATCGCTCTTTAGCGCATTATCCACCGGCGGCGAACCACTATATGAAGCGTGATCAACCATGCGACGGCGGCGGTTGTACCTCTGGCGCGGCGGCGCGGGCCGTATACCTTGAAAGCGATGTGCGGGGCCGACAGAGAGTGTCGACAGCTGATAGCTTGACGCGCTGTGTTTCGGCTGCTCACTTAAATGAGAAGCGTGGGTCCACATCTCGAAAGCGATCGGCGAAATGGGCAGAGTGCGGCATGTACCGAGAGCTCCGTGAGGCGCTGTGTTCTCGTCGCCTCGTTCGCGTTGAAGCGATAGGCAGCGTGAAGGTATACAGTCGCTCGCTGCTGCGTGCTCCATCTTGAAAGCGATCGTCTTACGAGAGGTACGGGCGCGCGGACAGTTTTCTCGTTGGGTAAGCGTAGAAATGCTCACGCATTTAAAACAATACTGGTGCTCACAATCTGAAAGTGAGGACTTTTCACGGGCGCCGCACTTAACGGGCTGCGCAGTGCTGCCTGTGCGATGCAATTACAGGCCCTACACGGCGTGTTAAAGCTTTTAAGTGTGCCAGAACTTGTGGTGGACCTGCATATGCTCGCATCCGCGTATAGCCGCACCCACGTGTATATATGAACACCGTCCGAGGAGATCAGGCGCAAAGCTAAACTTGCTATCACTGTCAGCGTTTCACCGGTCGGTCGAAAGTGCCTGTTTTATTCATTTATTTTAAATGCCAGGTAGGAATAATTTTTGTTTGAAAGTGCTAGGCGACGGCCTTGTTGATGGCTCCTCCGTTCATGAAAGTCATCTTTCGAATTTGCTGATGGTAGGTAGGAAATTACGAATTGATTTTCTTATCTGAACTTCAATTACGAATTGAAAAAAAAATATTGGAGAAGTGCACCGTAATTAACTGGAAGAAATACAGGCGGAAACTATACGAAAGGAAACACCGATTTTTGGTTGAAATCCGTCGAATAACTTTAGTTAGCGTACGAAAGTTGAAAGTGCCACGTGATATACATCTTTCAGCAGAATCGCATAAATTGCAGCAAATATCAGTAATGGAACTACAAGGACAAATGCTTGCCATAAGTTTTGCTCAGTAACCTATCACCTGTCACCCCTTACATTATCACGTACAGCGTGTGCAACAGTCCTGTAGCCATTTTGTTCCGACGAAAATTCGTAGCAGCAGCTGCTGGGTGCAAGCGGCGCGCAAATAAGGAAAACACACGTCGTGGCATGCTGCTGGTACAGTCGCGATTCGCCCCTGCATTTAATCTGGAGCCAAGTGCGCTACAAGTGACGTTCGTTTGCACTTTGTGTTTGTACATACTTATTTCTGGATAATAATGGGTCGGAGCAACGCGTTGTGTCGAGTTTCGAGCAGCCTTGGAAAACGTCCTCCTCTTTGCTACCCGTGCGCGTATATCGAATGTAGGCGCGGACATCGGCAACTGCGTGAATGTGGCTGCATCGGCAACTTCATACATTGGTGGCATGTTGGCGCACAATCATGGCCTTGCCAGGAATGGGACGCACAGTTGGTCGAACTTGGTGCTTAATCGAGGCGGGGAATCAAGTCCAATGAAGGATGGACGAGAAAGAAGACGAAAAAAAAAATATGCAGGATGATGCTGAGGTGCCCAGCATTAATTTGTTTTCTGTGCAGATGCCCAAGAGCCCTCATCACGCCTCAGGCGGTAAACGCGTATTTATTGCAATATATTGATTAAATTATGCGGCTTTCTTGCCTCGATAGCAGAACTTGGATGCGGTCCAATCATGGGACTCCTCGATATATATGTGACTGCCACAGGCTTTGTAAAAACAACAACAACAAAAAAAGGCAAGTTTACTGAAAGTTTAGTGCAACGAAGAAAGTACAACAATAACGTAGGAGCCCACATGGCACTTAATCCAAGACACTCATTATGATAGAGCAGGTGTGGGCTTAAAATAGATTTTTTGTTAATGTTGAAGTTGCACCGATTGAACCGACTGACCTACTGACTGACCGACCAACCGGATAGCATTACCGAACGACGGACGATAAATGCTATTCCCTATTCCGCTTAGCGCATTAATGTGAAATTGTTACACATGCTAATGTTAATTAGACGGACACAAATACTTCCAAATTTTACGCCATTCTCATCAGAATAAAATCACGAAAACAAGAAAATGCAACAGACAGAAATTGCCTTGAGGAAGGTGGTTTTATGTACCCTCAGTGAAAAGAACGCAATATTTTCTATATTTAAATTCTAGCGACTATACTAGTTTTAGTGTTGATTGCTTGTTCCCTCATTGGGCATTCGTAATCGCAGTGTCACGTACATAGTGGCCCAGAGATGGCTCCACGAGCCACGGAGGCCCTCGTCTGCGTGGAGGCTACTCATGTGGCCCCGCAATCATGTGGTCGGCAGCTATTGCAGCCCTTAATAATTTCGTTGAGCGCAGAATTTCTTGAAACTAGAATGCCTTCTGCCAACGACGAATCACTCCTTAATCTTAGGTAGGGTAAATAGGGCACAAGTGAGCCCTATTTTCTCGCAGAAGCTCAGCTAAGGTACTAAAGCCGACTTAACTTGTATTAGGCTGTGTTGTGACACCTGTGGCGTGACTTTGGCTAAGCACGAACTATTGTGCGCTAGCACTGATAGCGCTAGTTTTGAATAGCTTGTCTTGGCTTATCATGGGCATGTGCCACTCAGTCTGTGCTGGTCTTCAATGAACCACATTGATGCCAACATTGGGCTATTGCGTATGCGCCAGTAGGTGTTTGCCGCTCTTCCATGAACGTATGTGACCAAGCGCGCGACTTACTCTTCGGCAGTTTCCTTCGCCCGTCGAGTCCTCATAGTTTGAACGTTGGCCTCTACCTGGCGTTGTCGCTGTTGGGGAGTTTCGTTAGCCCGCGTGTTTCTCGTGGTTTCGGCATCAGCGTCGAGCCGGCGTTCCTTCTGTGCAGGAGTTTCATTTGCATGTTCACGACATTTTTTTTCTTCAACCTGTCTGCTTCCAACTTTTCTCGTATAGCTATACAATGTCAGGATCAGTCGACGCACGCTCACGTTGTCGTGTCAATCGTAGTTGTGCGTTCTGCCGAGCCCAGCTATCCGCGTCAACCAACCCAGATGGACCCGCTGCCTCATCCATGGCGCATCTCCGAAGAACTGTGACATGACTCATTCTGATGCGCTGCTCTGCTGCCTGTGAGACGAGGAGGCAGTGTTGCCAGAAGATGCTGAGTGACATAGCCCAAACAGATGGACGGTATAGCCCAAAACTAGCCAACCATGCAGTCGGGCCTCGGTAGCTTGTATAGCCAAATGTAGTCATCATTTCTCCTAGCGTAAACTGGCAATAAAATGAGTCATGGTAACGAACTGGTAACGTTTGTTTATTTGTAAGTGAAAGTTCTTTTTTACAGCATCAAATACACGGCCAAACCACGCGTTTGACTAGACTAGCGCACAGCAGAACCAGTAAAAAATATCACATATGCAAGTATCGAGCACACGCCCAAGCAAAGTGATTTGACTAAATAAGTAAAGCAAACGAAGAAAAATTATCAAATACAAATCATTCGCCACGCTTTCCCAGTGGCTAAGGTATAAAATTATCTAAAGCTCTACAATACAGTGTCCCTCATACCACACTTTGAAAGTTAGGGATCGTAGACACCATAAATTATCACATATGTGAACATCAAATATAATAACAGTACGTGAAATATGTCACATAATTTCATGACGATGATCGTATGGTGCTTTTAACTTTGTAATGAGTGGACGTAGAAATGAGGTCCTATAGCACAAAACCCATTGCGTCGCGCCACGCTATGGACACAGATGTGGAAACAAACAGAAGTAGGTTGCACCAACACGTTTTTTTTTTTTTAACCATTACTGAACCACATAACAATGTAGCCAAAATCGCCACATAGCCAACTCATTTAAAACAACATAGCCAAACGAAAATTTAAGTAGCCCAATTCGGCTACAAATAGCCCAATCTGGCGTCACTGCGTGGAGAACCGCCCGCGGCGCACCCCCACCGGCCGCAATGGGGGCCGAGTGCGGCTTCCTGTTGGCTGCAGCTGTCGTGGCACGCGCGCTCTCATTTGCTGCGCCGTGCGAGGCGGGAGCGTGTTATTGGTTGGAAGAGGTTACTCTCCTCCAACGCGTTACGTACCTACTCCTCTCCACCGCGCGATGCTGCTGTTGGCTGTTCAAGGTCACGCAGCGCACGGACAGACTCACAACGGCTTTTCGCCGGATTGGAAGCCCTAGCGCCAGCGCACTATAAAGTGCCTCGAACTCGGCAAGAAAGCTAGTGAGAGCACGCAACTATATATGCTGGATACTCAGCAATTAGGTGTAAGCAGGGCCAGTAGTTATTTCTTCCGTGTCGGTATGTCAGTAACCTGCACAAATTTTTTCGCCTAGGTCATCCAAACTTTCAGGCATAATTTTTTCTTGCCTCTGTGTGTTCGGTGCACTTCTAATTATAAATAGAAGGCGTTCTGATAATTTATGTATCTGTACCTTGTGTGCTGGAAGTAGGGATGATAACATTGAGCTACATTTAGTCTAGCTCAGTCGTCATTTACTGTATTCATTTATTGTCTTTAGCTAACATTGCTTTGAATTTTCCGGACTTGTGTCCTTTCTTACAATATTTTCCTTTTTATTGCGATAGCAATTATATGGACACTCCAAGCGCATTTCTGCCGTCGGCGTCGCCGTCGCCGTTAGGTCTCGTATAAAGTCCAACGGCGATAAGATCGTCGCCGCGCGCCGTACGCTGTGTGTGCGAGTGAAAGCGTACGAGGGTGAGCCGGCAATCGCGGCTCAATGTAGCGAACGCTAGGGAGGAAGGCAGGCTGGAAGCGCTCGATCTTCTTTCGCACACGAGGCACGGGGGCGAGGCGACGGAGAGAGAGAGGGAGGGGGGTGCTTTCTGCTCCGTCGGCTGCTGCTCACAGCGCGGCCGCGCGGGCACCGTATCTTGAAAGCGATCTGCGATGGGGACAAAGTGCATGCGCCGAGTGCCGGGAGCTTCGTATGCGCTTTGCTTTCGACGTTTAGTTCGCGTTGAAGCCAGACGACAGACAGCGCGAAGGTCCATTTGGCCGTTGCTGCTGGCGCGCTTTCTCACTCCGGCATTTTCAAAGCGAGTTTCCGCGGTCATCGAGCGAGATGAGTTCATGTTTACCTGTGGGCGCGCGACAGAGTGCTTGTCTATTTAGTTAGTAAGCGAATGTTTACAACTTTATACGACCCATTCAGCTACTATACTTGCTTCGGATAGCTTTCTATTAATTTTCTATCGCAATCGATGCTTCGACTTTCGCGACTTTTTATGTTATCATATGAAACGAAAAACGAAAAAAAAAACGAAACGAAAAACGAAAATTTGAATGTAAAGGTAACTTTGAGCTCAGGAAGCTGTCCCGAGTTGTAAGAAAACAACTTTATTTTAGTTCTTTTTTTGTACTGAATCTCTTTAGTTTCTTTAGGTTGTAGAGGTGACACGTTATGTAGATGGCTTAGCTTGGATTCTTCTCCATTGTATCGTATTTGGATCAAACGTCTGTTGAAGACACGGTTGACAATGCTGGAGTTGAACTCTTGAACTATTGTCACATTACGAGTCACCTCGGTTAGCATGTACGGCATCCAGCCGTGCACCAACTGCCCGCGGGTGTGGGTTCCAGTCAGCTCGACGGAGACGCGGCTCTGCAAACTCTTGGTGACACTACCGGGAACAATGGCGGCGAGTGCTGCGAGCCAGTCACCGAGACTGAACCCTGGACTCTCTGTCAGGCAGCAGTGCACTGTGTGGTTCGTGATGTCACGCAGAAAAGTTTGAAGTTGTCCCGTTTGGTTTGTTATGTTGTAGTAGATATCCTGCAAGCGGAAGAAACAGAATCAGAATATATAGCATCTAGGACTCGGAAAAGAGAAACGTGAAATCGCGGGGGGGTGGGGACCAATAAGCTATAGGCACTATTCCTACGATCTTGCGATTAGGATATTTCACGATGAATGCAAGCGGTGGCATCTTTATTTAGACAGGTGCCTAGTTATGACAGTTCATCTCTCGATTTCACTCTCTCTCTCTCTATCTTTCTTTGTGGAGCTACATTCCACTTCAGAAGGTTAGCTTTTAAAGTCACCTCTTCATTTTTTTTTTTGCTTTTTTTTTGCTTTTTTATCTTTGCCAGTGCCATGTTTGTCGGCAGGTGAAGGCATCCCATCCTTCAAAAGTCATGGCTTTCTTTCCTTGGTTTATTGATCATTCAGTGGTTTCCCAGGTTAAGCATAGCAACTGCTTTCGCAGGACAGGATTCAATTTTACAAGACACTCACTTCGTTCTTGGCGAATCTACGTGTACATAGCAGAGTATACCGGTGGGCTATCTTGCACTGCATTTTGAGCACCATAGCGCACTGACACACACACAGGGCCAAGAGAGAAGGCGCGCTTAATTCTCTGTTCGTACTGTGTGTGTCAATGCGCTCTCATTTTGAGTTACTTGCATATGTATGGCGCGTATCATCTATTAAATTCATCTACGCGCCCCCAACTATCTGTATAAGTGCTCGGCAATTTGCATTCAAACACTTTCTTCCTTCTCTCTAAAGCGTCATCGTGAAAGGTGGCCTACATTGAATTCAATTGTGCCAAAGGGCTGTGGAACCGTCAATAGTACGCACTCACCCAAGGTACAGTTGCATCCAGTACGGCTTCCCATGGGACAATATACACAGGGCATAATGCTCTTTGCAGTACCACCAGAGCTGCCTCTGGATCGGTGAGGAAATTGAACTCTGAACCTGGTTTGATGTTGCCCTTCCCTGCGTAGAATTGAGAGAGAGAAAAAAATAAATCAGTACAGATGTGGCGAATGTTCATAAGTATGTGCAGCGGTTTCGGAAGCATCGATGGCGGCTTCTACAGCAGCCACTTTAGCATTATCTGATGTACTTTGCAGCTAGCTTAAGTGTAACCTCTTTATGGAAAGTTATTCTCCTTGCACACAACCACAGCTTTGTCCAAAGTTACGGACAAGCTTTGCCCAAAGCTTGTCCCTACCTCTGTCCAATTCAAATGGCTGCATGTGAATGTGGACGTCATGCATGTGTTTGGCATAGAAACTGAGAAGAAAATTCTCATCAAGAGCGCTGGACTCATTGCAAGTTGTCACCAGATGCATAGCAAAAGTCGGATTAATATAGCGAATGCAACGACCTTGTGGCTTATCAGTACATGTTGCGAGACCGGCTGGTTCATAGTTATTACGATGTAATACTACACGAGATAAAGTGATGTCCTTCCTGTCTCTTTCCTGTACTGGTCCTGCTTTATTTGGCATCCTCTTATGCCTTAACAAGTATGACCAGTGGCTGTCTGTCAACCACCCTGCAACAAGCCAAGGTAAGCCTGATAAACAGTCTACATGCATGCACTAATTTTGCATCATATATCTTGTACTGAAATAAAGCACTTGGTAAAGCTTCGAGGGACTTGCAACTTACATAACCTTCATTTGATATATGTGCGTAGATTGAGTGAGGAGCGTGTCGTTTACATTTCTGCCAATAAAAATAATCCATCACTGCCAACTTGGCTGTCCAGCCTACACACACATGACTGCCCAACCACAAGCAGTGCGCGCTTAAATGTGGCAGTGAACGTGTACCGGAATATTATTTCTGCCATTCGAGTTGAGCGGATGACGAAACCTGCGAAACCCGCGTGGGACATCTGTCGAAGGGGTCTTCGTGCGATATAACTATCCTTGATAATCCGAAAGGTGCTTCACCAGCAAAACAATTATTTTTCTTGCATATCTATAAGGGTGCGGTTTACACGTTTTGTTCCGGATGCCTCCACTGTCGTTGGTCGCAGACTGCAAACGCAGGCTTGACTCCGGCGATACGTGTAAGTGCTATTCCTTTCGCTGCCGTGGATTCCAGGCACCACGGCGAAACGCAGACTACTTCTACGAGGCGGGTGTAGTTGTTTAAAATATGTGCGCACGCGATCATTTATTTACAGTGCTGTGACTGTGAAGGCACTACACATAACGTTTTTTTTTTAGATGTCGCAAATTAGCGCTCAATGGGATTGGATTCCTTCAACTTTCATCTTCCGCATACCCACCTAGTGTGGAATTTCACACGCAGGCATACTGACATTGGCGAGAACGCAGCCGGGGAAATAACATGGGCAAACGATACACAGCGCACGGATCAGCGCTGACGTATACTACTGAATGTTATTGCAGGGAAACACGCGCCTCTATAGCGCACAAAGCGATATAAAATTTCCACAAGAGCAATTTCCCGCAGTTTCAAACAACAGCGTGGCGCGACAATCACGGTAAACGCCGGAACAAACCCAAACCAATAAAAAAAAAGTCCAAATACAAACAGAAAAGTCTACAAAACCAAGACAGCATGTCACGTGCGTGCAGTCTGTGTGCGTTCACTGCTGGCAATGACTATTTCTTGCTCTGCGTTATCAGCCGGTTAACTATGAACAAACTCGTCCAAATCAAATGCCTGCGACATTTGCGCTGCTGCGGCTTGTCTTGCACGCCGTGTCGGAGGGTGGTTCATAGTGTGTATACACGTGGCAGGAGTGTGGCAGAGAGTAAAGTCGACGGGAGAAACTCGTTTGGACCTTCCCATCGCGTGGCATGTGCACAATTCCCTCTGGAGCTAACTGTGTGTCGCCACATTAGACTCTTGACAGCTGTAATTAATCGTGACCCCCCCCCCCCCCCTCAAACGCATTGCAGAAACTGCAGTGCTTACCTTTCTACTATTGTGCAAGTCAAGAGGGGACGTGGATAGAACTGTAGGAGGAAGGAAGAGAGGAGGCACAGTTCCCATAGGCACTGTTCCCATATAGGGGGAGAGGGCGGGAGAGGAAAAATATGACGTCAGAAAGCAAGCAAGCAGCGATTGCGGGCAAACTAAAGGTACGGTATGGTACGCTTCCACCATTTGTGAAAAATAAACACCATGCAAATTTGTAAAGCGGACAACTGACGCGGGGCGCGCAGACGCAAAGCCGCATTAAAACACAGTAGGGTCTAGGCCACACTAGGGTGGCTAGAATTTTAGCCACCCTAGCCACACTACTGAAGGGGTCGCACGTCAAATCAACACTTCTGTGCCCGCCACGGTATCTTGGCGTAGCGCTGACATTGCTCGAGATCGCGGCTTCAATGCCGACCGTATCAGCCGCATTTCGACGGGAGCGAAATACAAAAACGCTAGTGCACTTAGATTTAGGAGCACGCTAAAGAACAACAGGGTCCGCCACTACCGCCACTATGGCGTGCCTTGTAATCCGTTCGTTGTTTTGGCACGTATAACCCCATAATTGAATTAAAGTTCAACACTTCTGCCGCGATACGATGCGCCTTGTGAGGCAATAATAATGCTCAACCCTCTCAGAGATTATGAACAATGGCGCGCAACAACGCCTCAAGCAAACACGACTCCCTGTATGTTCTACGTACTACGCGGACAAACAGCAGTGGTGTTAACATCAACTCACGGCTCTCGCATTGGACTAAACGCTGAAGAAATTACATATTCGCCGTCAGCATCACCGCTAGCTATCGTCAATCAAAGCAAACAGCTAGAAACCTTCGCTTACGTCGATTCCCACAGTGCGTGGGATCCACTTATGTTTCGGTTGGCCTTCATTATGTTACCCTAGCAGAACATTGGATGCCTTTCCTATAGGAATTTCACGATCGTATTACATACATTCGTGTCAGGATTCATTGAAGGGCTCAGATGGTGACGAGAAAGGAATCCTCTAATGAAGCGAAATTTTAAGCTCATCCAAGAGCGTAATTATGAGTGTTGCTACCGCACAAAAGGAAAAGTCTGGTCCCTCTCCAGGAGTGCCTTCGAAAGAGTGTCTTTATCTGGTACTTGCCCTCTCCGAAGTTCCTGTTCTCTCATTCCTTCCCACCCATATTGTAACCACAAAGAAGCGGGGTTATTCCCGTTGCTCATTATACACGTGAAAGGTCACTGGTCACGTACCATAGATGTTTCCGCCAAGAATGTAGATAGCACTGACGTTCTCGGTCAAGTCGGGTTCCACAAGAAGGGCTATGGCGAGGTTTGTCAAGGGCCCCAATAGCATTAGCGTAAGGTCGTTTGAACTGTTCTTGATAATCTCTATCATCTTGAGGTAACCGTGCTTGTCTGGGTCCTGCGCTGGATTATTTCCCATCGCGTACTTGCCACCTGCGTTACCAAAGTTGTCTTCGCCGAAGTAGATCGCTTCGTAATCCCAGAAGCCATCGATGGGTCTGTCTGCCCCCAGGTAGACAGGAATCTGGAATGCACATCAAATCGTTATATTTACAATATACATTCTCGAAAGTGATCTCTTTCTCTCATATCTCTTCGCCTCTCTCCTTGCGTTCTCTTATAGCCCAAATAAAATGTTAACAACAGAGTTTGACAATTTCTCTCCCTCCGAACTCCCTCGCTCTCTGCAACAGCACCCGGTTATCACAGCGGACACCGCCATCTTGATAACGTTGATCTTGTGTCTTCTCAAAACCAACTGACTGCTTCCTCGTGATGTACATAACCGTCATCCTCATTCGGAAGAGGATTGGCTGCTGTAGCCTGCCAAATAAGGACAGAGACGCCACTGCTATCACCGTTCGTGTGGCGCAAAATACCCCGCTAAATTTTTTAAATGCCAGTGGAAATCGATAACGCACAAGTAACGTGTCCGCGTGGCAACTAACCATCAGTAACTATCCACATGAATCCTGACGCCGGCTATTGCAGATGGTGTGCTGCGTAAAAAAACATTCGTCCCTGAGCCTCTATTGCGATTTGTTTATTAACCTCTTAAGGCTTAGCACCCCTCAGACAACCGCTATAATCATTGGAACAAGACTTTACGCGCCACTTGATTTTCCCAAGCAGTGCAATGAAAAACGTGCACTCGCGTCATCGTGGGGGCTCGTGAAACCGGGAGAGGATCGTTCAAATTCAAACGATAGAAGTAATAATAATGTGCCAATGTCTGGTTGTGTAATGACTCCTTTGAGAGGCACAGTCACATCTTCATACGCTAATTCAAACGTTTAAAACGTACAGTAGTGAATAAAAAGGTAAGATACTTTGCATTTGAGACCTGTGAGATAAACTGCTCAGAATGCTGGTGCTGTGTTATACCAGAGCGCTTACCTAGGGCAATAGTCTCGCGAACATGCACTGCCATCATACTTTTTTCATACCGCAAAGTCTACCGGCCCACCGTGTACATAATTTGCGTATTCCAATAATTTATCACAAGGAAACCATAATATAAACCAGTAGTGAAAATACGCGCGCGCTGATCACAGAAATCTTAATCATAGGTGGGAAAGTCATCCGAACCTAATGATTGGAGTGCTACTATACAGGTTTAGTATAACAAGAAATCAAATGACGAGCGAAAATAAAACGCGCACGCATCCATTCGCACAGAGACTCGGAAAGAGGCAGCAGTGTGCACCATGAACAGTGTGCAAAATGGAGCTTTATAGCACCGTCAATAAACCCAATGTTATCCTTCTCTGCCCGTTTGCCTGCACCGCATAGATGGATGACATCTTGGTTGTTTCAACTTAAAAAAAGAAAAAGAAAATCAGCAGGTTTATTTGACGCTCATGCATCCTCTTGCCACTGCCATTGCTAACTATGCCTTCTTTTATATGCTTCAAACACGAGATTTGAGTAGGCAGGCGTTGTGCCCCTTCTGGTGGCAGTTGCCAGCCTTTGCTTCTCGCTTTCTCTTTCCTGTGTATATGTTTTCAAATCAAATAAATAATAATAATAATAAACACGAGAAAAAGGAAATGCATGGGCATTTTAAAATACTCACGTCTGTCCGATTGATTTGTTCAAGAACCCTCATCGTGTTGTTGTAGGCATTCGACAGGTTCGTGTTTCCGGCCACGACGGTGATTGCTTCGATAGACACGTTCGGCGAAGTGGCGGCCAGTGTGAGGGCCATCGCATCGTCCACACCCGTGTCGACGTCCATCAGCAGCTTCAGTGCTGGCCCATCTAGGCAGTCGATTTGAGAATTTCCCTCGGCGGTGGTAAGGAGAAAAAATGAAAATACATACAGCAGGGGCCTCCCGCCTTTTCGGCACATTTTATGAGCAGCGTTTAAGTTCAATGAGAAGATCTTGAAGGAGTTAATCAAACAGCTCTTCGTGCAGAGTTTAGAACATTAGTGAAAGTCCAGAAGACCTGAAGCGACTTGAACGACTGCAGAAGCTGGAATATCGGTAACAGTCATTTATCTACACAGAAGTGGATTTTCATGGTATGCTGCATGTGCTCTTAAATGTAGACTTTCCCTCTCCCTCTTCACAGTATTTTGTGACGTTTTAATTAATCTGAACGTTTTGGGGCAATTGAGACTACGTCGTCAGAATCGCACGATGCGTCTCCGCGGAAAGCTAAACAGAACTGAATGTCAATGATAGACCCAGCAAGAACTCTGTCTGCAAAGGACGGGTAACGCTAATTTTGCCGCTCTCTTCACGCAGTATATGTTAACCTTCAAGTCACTAAAGGCTTGAACTTAGAAAATCAAAATTACGTGAGTCGTATGACGCATCGCGGAAGATTAAAATCACCAGCCCTTCCCCTGTCGAGAAAATGGGGGTAAGCGAAGCTTGTGCGTGTATCTGACCTTCCAGGTTATTTTCTTCCTTTCTTTATCTCTTTCTTCCTTTTTCTCTCTCTTTCTCTCTTTCTTGCTTTACCTCTCTCTCTATCTCTTTCTCTTGCTCTTTCTCTCTTTCTTTTTGTCCCTGGGGTGCTATTCTGGACATTCCGTCATTTTCTTCGAGGCGTGACGTAGGCGCGACGCTTACAAAATGGCGCTGATGGCCCCGATTTGCTTTCGTAACGTGACGCAAATTGGACGTTTCGCCTAAGAAACTGTAATGTAGGCATTGAACCTAGCCTTCTTTATAAAGCAAAACAGTTTTCCGCCCCAGTAAAAAATTGCCAGCCGATCCACGAAGTGAATGCTGATGATGGAGCGAAGCTCCTTGGACGATTATGAAATGTTTATGAAATGTTTATTAAATGATTACGAGACTATGCTTCGCGGTCTTGCTGCCGTTGCCGGCGTGCTGCTGCTTCTCGTGCTCGTAGCTCGAGGTTAGCTTCGCGGCGTTGCCGTTGGGCTGCCGCGTCTCGTTCTCGAAGTGTAGGATCAGAGTCACGACGTTTGCGCTTACGGCCAGGACGGCGCTCGCTCGGCTGCTGCGCGCACTCGTTCCCTTCGTGCATACTTGGGGTATTGGTGGCTCGAGCCGTACATATTGAAGGATATGCCGGCTTCTTTTTACACGTCATGCCTGAACGGCAGTTTCTTTTTCAAAACAACGAGTCGTGAAAATTTGCGGCGAGGATATCGCAAGCTATGTAGCATTGAAGGGGTCTACTGGTTTTGCAATGAGTATATGCGCAGTGTCTGTCCATAAACTTTGCGTAAAAGGAATGTCTGCAATTTCAACACACGTAGTTGTGTATGATGCTCCGCAAAACACTTAACATTCCCTTGGTGCTTAGCTATGAGACACATTGCATATTACATGGGAGATAAATCTTGGCATTGATATTTGATGACAATATTATAAATGCATGTTAGAAGGAAACTGCACAGCGAATCTTTTGTGATGATTCTAATTACTATGGTGAGTTGTTCTAGTCAAATATGGCTACTTTATTAATGCGTAAAAGGAAGAGGTAGGAGCGCATTTTGCATGAAAACGTTTGCCAATACTTTCACCGTTCTCTGAAACAGGCACCCAGAAAACGCATTGCTCATGGCTGTTAACACGACGGCGCGTCATGTATAGTATGTATATACTTCACGAATACCATAACAGCAATCAACTGAAAGAACAGTTTCGTGGTTAGGATCGAGAGCCTATCAATTGCACGCGAGAAAATGTTTCATAGTGATCCTCAGATGCCTTTATCGACATCATGGCACAGCCCTTACGCAACTAAATCTACCGACTGTGGTTATGGCGAGGCACGCATTATTCGCGAAACCCATCAGTTCACTACAACTTCGAATTGAAACCATGAAGCAGTTCTTTAAGCACCAATTGCAATACCTAAGGTATACCCGAGGCTATATAGCGCAGTTTAGGCTGCACTGAAGAGGAAAATTCAAACGCCTTCTGCCTCACCATGTCTCGATCCTGCGTTGTCTAACTACACCAAACTGAGAACTATTCGCTTCGTGAGTAGATAAAAGAGAACCTCACATACCCGCCTCATATAGAGAAGACACCACAAGCCTCAAATGAATTCACTTGATTTTTGACCTCCACAGGGGAATAATGATATCTTCATTAAGCCTCATACTGCTAACGAATGAGGCTTCCGCTTCTTTCTAGCTGCTGCCATACGGTCCAAAAGGCATATTTCACAAAAAAAAATTTGGGCCGAGCAGCCTGTGTCAGTTCGCCAAACAGATTTATGGTGTCTGTTCCTCAAGAAACAAGCAGCAGTAAATTGCCCAAGTGAGTTGAACGTGTAGCACGGAACAGTGAATAAATATTGGTACATTCCTTTGCGTATTCTGCAAATAGCTGTAAGCCTCAATTAGCTTTACTTCAAATTACCGCCACTTGAAATTAACCGGTAAAGAATGGCCTAATTTTGAGAAGCAGTTAAAGGAACAAGTGGTGCTGGTTGAATCTAAGCTGCAGTGTCAGGTTCACGTGTTACTGCCGAGCGTTTCTGTGAAGAAATGAAAAATTAGATATGATACCATAAGGTACTCGTCATAAGCAAACACGTTTTAATGGGTTAAAATCAAGGTAAACGTAGCAGCCGTAGTGACATGCTCGTTGCACCACTGCAGGTATGGTATCCTAACTGGATTCTTATGTGCTATGTTTATGCGTTTATGCTTTTATTAGTCACGGGCTATTTATGCTTTTTTATTAGTCCCTCAATCTGCAAAGTCTAGATCCGCGCATGAAAAACACGCAATGGGTTGGTGTGAGTCCTTCGGCTGGCACTGCAGCGTTGCCCCTTGAGAAATGAATTGTCGTCTAGGAAATAACTCTTTGAATAAGTTTGCGCGAATGAAGGCGTCGTAAAATGTATTTGAGATGACCGTCATAAGTATACAAGCACAGGGAACGACGAGAACAAACGGAAACACTGCAGAAGGCGCCCGGACAGCGCCCGAACGGCAGCAGACGACAGGCACGAGTCCGTGCCCTGACGTCAGGCGAGCGGCGCTCGCAGCGCCCCTGTAGGTCGTTCTCGGGGCTAATACTGCAGTGCTAAGTGTAGCGACAGCGGCGCGGCGCAGGCACCTGCACACGCGATCGGTATGCGCGCTGCGTGCGCTCTGCGAACGGTTCTGCGCATGACGTCGTGCGCTTGCTCGCAGAGGAGTTTCGGAGCGGCGCCGGCGCACCGCAACACCTGTGCGCGGTCGGTATGTGCGCTGCGTGTGCGACGGGGAGCTACGACGACGACGGCGACAACGGACATCGTGAGAGCCTAAGGAGTTTCGCTCCTAAAGATAAAGCAGCTAGCTCAAAGCGTACGATTATTCCATCCAAATCGTCTCTCGCTTCCGTCGTCTGCATGCGCACAAGCTGTCGTCTGCTTCATTAGCTAGGATGCGTGTCCTTGAGAAACGGAATGAGTCGTATATTGGCGCCCACGCGCTTGCTTTCTAGCTTGAGACAACATACGCGACCTACCAGTGAAGATGAGCGCACGCTCTAGGCCGCGTTATCGCTTTCTCGTGAAATGCAAGTGACTCAGCCCGACTCGTCTTGCTGAGAAGCGGCCGAATTTCATCGATAGCGTTGCGCGCGCCGACAGGTATCCGTTTGTGCGACGCAAGCGCTGGCGCTGCCATCTCTCGTGCACTTCGCTGCTTGCTCGCACCGCAAGAGGAAACTTCAAGGCGCCTCCTTGCGTACATTTCTTTTTATAAATTAAAATGTCACCTTTGTCATAGCCTTTGATGACGCGAGAAGTTGATTGATTACGATACAAACGCAGTAGTGAAACGTGCAAAAAGTTGCAGAAAGTTTGCTAGTTTCAACCAATATTATTTCAAATAAACGTGTTTTTAATAAAAAGGATGGTTCAAAACACAAATGCCAACACTACCCGAGAGCGATGAAAATGCTATGAGCCCGCGTTGTGAACAAAAGATTTTCATGCCCCAAATGACGGGAAAAATGCTGCGGTACGCATGCTTCTCGACCGCCATTGCATATGGCCGCTCATTACCATAATTCGCGTGGCTCGTCGCACCACAAATTATGGAGGAAAATTTCTGCAATGGTGGCCCAGCGCAAAGTCACGCAACTTCAAATTGACGTTTACGAAACGGCCCTTCCTGTGACGCTCTTCACGGGATATTCCTTCAGCCAATCAACAAGCTCACATGCGGCTATCTTGGAACGCCGCCACATATTCGCGAAATTGCAGATGCATTGCACGGACTTCTGCACGTTACCGTCCACTTCCTTTCTAAATCGTTAAAGTGGCAATATAGGCGCCAAGGACCACAAAAAAGTATTAGTCGATAAAATTTGCAGCTCCACGTCGCGTTTAGGAATTCTAACGAAAACGAACAATTGCATTTTGCAAAACTTCCGTTTGCCGGCACAAATTTCAAAACACATGACCTCTGGACACCCAATGAGACAGCCAAGATGGTGGATAATGGTGGCTGTGCAGCCGCCATGCTTGTTGAGAATAGAGCCTCTAGTATGTGGGTGCGACTGGCTTCACAACAAATCCGTGCAGGGGCGGGGCCACGCCTCGATGACGTATCACCATTCTCTTTTTTTCGACGAAGACGATGACGCTCGAACGCAGTCATGTGGTTCGCATGAATGTATGCTCCGGAAGCGTGGCTGTATGGCCTAGTCGTTACGACGGTCGCTTTGGGACCGAGGGTAAGCGGGTTCGAATGCCACCACGGCAAAAAGTTCATTTTCGTTTCTTTCTTGGTATCACCATTTTCTTCTTTTTTTCCTCTCTGTTTGGCGGAGCGGTTCGTTGTGCCCCGGTGCCGCGGCGGAAGCCGCGGTGCCGGGCGCCGACGCGAAGCGGCGGTCATTGGGGTGCTGCGGAGCACAGCGTAGCAACACCCCAAATAAAAAAATACTGCTCCAGTCAGGTAGACTGCGCCCTCCCTGATAGTGAGATTATATTTGGATCATCAAAACAGTGATGCGTTTATTTAGGAATACCATGGAGCCCTTAACAGCAGCCACAGTTGTGCCTAGTCACCACCAGCCCAGCGTGTTCTTCGTTCCAACTCCGCCAAACAGAGAGGAAGAAAAATAAAGCTAATGGTCATATATCATCTAGGCGACGCCCCGCCCCTGCACGGATTTGTTGTGAAAACAGTCGTACTCCTGGTATGTGCCATTGAGCTTGGACCCTTTCCGCACAACCACCAGGATCAGCCCACTTTTCAGCTTGACACCACCACCACCGCCGACACTTGTGAGCCTATAAAGCATCGCTTAAAAAGTCAATCTGCGACAAAGGTTAGTTGGGGACAGTGACGCCGCATTGTGCTGCTTGCCCCGTGTTCTGGCGTGCTTGATGGAGTGGGCGTGTGCGCATTTATTTGCGGACCGAGTTACACTGTGGAGGAACACCAGACATAGCGTGGACGGGATGGCTAATGTGCTTGACTTGACAAGCTGCCGGCCCCAGTGGATATTTGAAAGTCTAAAAATTTCTGTGCTCTGAGCGGATTTCTCACTACGCTTCTTCCTTATCACGACAGGTTACAAGAATCTTTGTTGCGTTGTTAAAAGTAGGTATTCGCACTCTCTTGCTTGCTTCTTTATTCGCAAAATTTGACATGTGGGGCATGACGCGGGGGAGTCACTTTGTGTTTAACCACCTATTTCCCCCTTTTTGGCTTGCATCCTAAACGGATCTAAAGCGGTGTGAGGAAATGAATCAAAATAAAGCAGAGTTATTTTTAAGGAAAACCCTTCAAATACGGCGAACTAACAAAACTTGGCATAGTAACTTGTAAGTATTCCTATAAAGCAGAAGTATTTATAGGTTACCTTCAATGTGGTAACTCATTGGCTTATAGTTGAATATCTGCCATCTTCGATTAGTATGAATGGGCGACGACATATGTGAGTGTACTTTGGGTATGACACGCCCGCAGATAGTGAAAGGCCTCAAATGGCTGCTACATTCACAGCAGTGTATCCTCAAAACCAAGGCCTCAAACTAATATCAGACAAATGCGCACTGATAGCTTTTACTCGCAAACCAATGGCAGCCTACACCGTCTGTATCAAAGGACGGATTATTTCCTATACAATGACTCACGATAACGTTGCCATGCGAGAAACAAAGGTGCTAGCAATTTTATATACACAGATAATGGGACTCCTATTGTTTTACGGGTATTGGGACTGGTCGAGCTGCCACGAGCAGCTTTAGTTTTCTACTTTCCCTCATCAATATTATATTTTATTTTGTGGAAGTAAATCACACCATAAGATACCATATCATACCATGCAATGTTATGAATGACGTGCACCGAAAGTATGATGTGTGTATAGGGGAATTAGATTTTAAATGCAAAGCATTTCTTGGCGAACATTTGCTACTTTGACAGTATCTATCTATCTAGCCGCCTACGTCTCTGTGCTTTAATGGTCGTTTCGTTTACTTGGTATGTACCAAAATTGGCATACTATGACAAGAGTATATGACGAACATAAATGATATGTCATGTAGGTCATGAAACTGCTGCCTACGTCTTGGTGGTCTCATGGTCGTTTCGTTAACTTAGTGGGTACCAAAATTGGTATAGTATGACAAGAGTATATGACGAACATAAATGATATGCCACGACATGCGTGTCATGAAGGTCATGAAACAGCCGCCTACGTCTTGGTGCTCTTATGGTCGTTTCGTTAAGTTGGTAGGCTCCCCGCACACTGCTTCGCATAACATCGATTCCCACAGGGCGTGGGATCTGCCGGCTTTTTTAACTAAGTACAAAATCATGGTATTCTTCAAATTTATCGGCCTTATACGAAGTGCGTACATTGTTTGCCTGGTGACCTTGCCTGGCACTGAGATTGAATTTCCATGGAGGTGAACGGCATGTTGTGGGTGATGTAAGTTTCATGTTATAACTGCGTTGGTTAATCAAAACACTTGTAGAAAATTACCTATACAAGCGTACCAATGCGTTAGAAGCCTATTTTACAAACTGCGTACGCAGTTTGCCCGAAGTCCTATAAGAACTGCATGGGGCACAGACTTGACATTTCGATTAAATACGGGACACCTTACGGGTAATGTACAAGCGAAGTTTCCATTACTGCATACTTTTAACCCTAATTTTTCACGCGTTATGTGAGGCGTGTAATATGTTGCCCCGGTGTCCAAAGTGTCCTCAATTAAGTAAACGAGGCACATTGTTTACATTTTTGAAGAAATAGAGAGCATTATGGGACTTGCATAGACAATGTTTGAAGCGTGTGGGCTTTGCAGTGATTTTATGCAAGCTCTTTATTTGTGAGATTTGAAGAATACATTATTATTGTGATAGCACTTATATGGACACTCCAAGCGCATTCCTGCCGTCGTCGTCGTCGCCGTGAGGTTCCGCATAAAGTCCAATGGCCATAAACTCGTCGCCGCGTGCCGTATGCTGCATGTGCGAGTGAAAAGCGCGCGAGGGACGCCTGCTTTCACGGTTAGCGAACGCACGGCGGAGAGCAAACACAACGTCTCCGGTCGTGCGAAAGACCGTGGGGGGATGGGATGGAGGGAGGGAGGGGAGGCGACGTTTAGCTGCGGCACTAAATGCGTATCTTGCGACTGGGCCCAAGGGGAACTGGCGAGTCAATCTCCCACGCGAAAGGAGGAAAGCGGGAAGGCATCGCAGGAGGGAAGGTGCGCGCCTCCTACTCTGCCAGAAACTGCGTGCTTGTACTTTGCGCGGCTGAGGGCTGTCGCGCGCAATGTATCTTGAAAATGATCTCCACGCAGCTCTGACCTCTGTATCCGCTGTGCTTTCGCCGCTCAGTTTCCGTTAAAGCGATACACCACACGAACCTTCGGCCACTGCTCCAGCCACACTTGCTCACGCCAGTGTTTTGACAGTGCTTGCCTGCAGTCAGCGAGTGTGATCAATTCATGTTTGCTTGAGCGCGCTGACACCATGCTTGTTTATTCAGTTAGTAAGCGAATGTGTCCAAGTTTGTGCAGCCCATAAAACTACTATCGTTACTCCGTATACTCTACTAGTAAATTTGCTATCGCAATTAATGCTCCGCCTTTCTGGCGAAACTGCGACTTTCTTAGGGGAACATAATGGCTTGTGTGCATACGAAATTAAATACGTGTTATTGATTACGTCTCTTTGGCAAGTGCTCGAAAGCATTAAGCGGAAGTTGTGTGCAATGTTTCGCAGTGTCCTAATATAACTGTACGCGACGCAGTGTTCTCATTTGGTGAAAATGGGGAGCGTACGTGTTATGGGTAATGTGCGGAGACAGTTTAGTGATTTTGACTTAAGTATTAGCTTTGCAAAAAATACTGAATAGCCATCTTCCTCCCCATTTTCATTAAGCGTCATGCGAACCGCGTAGAGTGCTTGCCCGTTGTCCTTGGATATCCGAGAGTTGAAGGAACTTCGTATTGTGTGGTGATTGGAGGCACGTTTATGTTTGACGTGCTTGAAAGTTTAATGTGTAGACGTGGGTCAATTGGGGCGCTATACAAGCATTACATGCCCGTTTTGCCGGTGTCCTGAGAAAACGAAATGTGATGCCGAGTTTAAATTTGCATGACATGGGGTTCATTTGTGAAACTCTTAATGAGTGAAAGTCTTAATGCATCTGCTTGAAAGAAACAGCTTCAGTGGAAATTGGCTGCGGTTGTCACGCCATCGTTATCACGCTAACGTTATTACATTGTCGTCATTGGCGTCCATTTGATTTCTGCAGTCCGCAGAAGGGTATTGGCTTACTCGAGAATCACCGTTGATTGTTTGTGCGCAAGTTTTCAATTTAAGGTTAAAGTTTGAACCTTTTACGAAAATGGACACCTTTCACAGCGTACTGCTGCGACTAGACTCATGTAAACTGCGATTGCACTCAGCTAAACTTTTAGGGAAAAACAATAAAACAATACTGCACGTCAAAGAACAGAAGCATTTGATATTAAGAAGATTGCCTGCTTTATTTTTAGTTAAGGTTAGTTGCTTAACGTCAGAGAAAGGCGAAATGTCATGCTTGCGGGTACATAGCTGTGACGCTCATAGTATACCGCCATTCCTGGAAATTAAGATTCTAGAAAAATGCACCAGAAATTGGGACAGTTGTTTGTACTAATACGAAAGCATTCTATCGCCCCGCTGTTACTTCGCATTTGCTTACTTATTTATCTAGCTTTTACGTGTCTACCCATCGCTACGAATCATCTATTATTACACTATTATAACGATTACATGTGTTAACTTCTTTATTTTTCTTGCTTTTACGACCTTGACGCGGAACCAGCGACGAATGTAATGAACGTAATGTGGCTCACACAGGCATCTGCTTTCCGCGCTGCAGTCCATGGCTAGAATCCAGGTCTAAAGTATTTCTTTTCCTAACGCTGCCAGTCATCCACTCTTACACTATTATAACGATTACGTGTGTTAACTTGACCAATTACGGATTTATATTGCAGATATAAGGCATCACGGGATGGTCAAATCTTGCTGGGCTTCTCGCCAAAGAATGCTTACGCATTAAAAAGACAAGGCAAAGCTGCACTCTAGTTGATGGTACTGCATATTTTAAAAAAGAAAAAAAAAAGGCTCCACCTGCATCAGTGGAAATTCCATCACAATCTGCGATTCAAAAATTTTATGGAAGAACACCAAAGCAATACTCAACATCAAAGATAAGAAGCATATGATATTAAGAAGACTAGATGCTTATATTTGTTTAAGGTTAATGGCTTAACTTGGATATGCTGCTGTCGTCATCGTCGTGCGAACATGCAGACGATAATTTGTGCCGGGATCATCAAAGACCGTTACTCACGTCAACAGGATGTTTCAAATTTGTTGCTACTGCGTCCGTTTGATTTCTGCAGTCCGAAGTTATTGGCTTACTTTGAGAATGACCTTTGATTGCTTCCGCACAAGTTTTCCTTTTAAGGTTAGAGCTCGGACCTTTACGAAAATGGACACCATCCACAGTACACTGCTCTGACTAGGCTCATGTAAACCGCCATTCCACTAAGCTAAAATTTTATGGAAGAACACCAAGGCAATACTCAACGTCAAAGAATAGAAGCGTATGATATTAAGAAGACTGGATGCTTATATTTCATTAAGGTTAATGGGCTTAACTTGGATATGATGCTGTCATAATCGACGTGCGAACATGCCGACGATAATTTGTGCCTTGATCATCAATGGCACGCTTGCGGGTATACAGCTGCGACGGTCATGGTAACCGCCATTCCTGGAGATTAAGATTCTAGAAAATTGCTCCAGAAATTTTTAGAATTGATTATACTAATGCATAAACATTCTTTCGCTCGGCTGCTACTCCTAATATGCTTATTGATTTAGCTATCTTATGCATGTCTACCCATCGCTACCAATCATCTTTTATTAGACCATCATAACGAATACATGGGTTAAATTGACCAATTATGCATTTATTTTGCAGATATAAGTCATCACGGGATGGACAAATCTTGCTGGGCTACTCGCCAAGGAATGCTTACGCATTAAAAAGAAAAGGCAAAACTGCACTCTAGTTAATGGTAGTGCATATTTTAAAAAAGAAAAAAGGCTCCACCTGCATCAGTGGAAATTCCATCACAATCTACGATTCGGAAATCTTTCTTCAAAAATTTGTGTCGATAGCCATTGGCCGCTGAATTTTGTGCATGCGATGTAATTTCCATTTTCCAGTCTGCGCATGTCGTATGGTTTTATTCCCCCGTTTGAGTACTTTATCAATTAGTAGGAAGTTACTGCCACTGTCATCGCTTTCGTTGCAGTGTCTGTTTCATTTTTGCCGGTAAGTATGTCCTTTATTAATCACCAATTAGTCCAAGAACAAGTTCTCCTAAAACGATCACTGATGGGTGAATTCTAGTTGCTCTTTCCGAGCACTTCAATAGCAACATTTTCTGCTCTTTTATATTATGTCTGTACGCAGGTCAGATCCGAAGCGCCGTCTGCTAGTGTCAATGGCAGATCGACATGACTTGCCAAACCAGAATCATTCCGCGGAGCATATCAGGCATTTATACCGAAATCGGTGTACTGTACTCAAACAGCAGGATTCTGGGTAATTCTGGAACTCAACCGGAACAGTCTTTAGAACGTTCACTCCTTCCCTCCTTGACTCGTGGTGGTGGAGTATTGATAAAATCGCGCATTTTCAGCCTCACAGGAAAGATGTGCTCGCCCGCTGAGCCGATTGCTTGTTCCGCGTCTGGCGAATCTGCCATATCTGCAATTAGAGAAGAAGAAAGACAAAGGAAAGCTAGGGATATATATATATATATATATATATATATATATATATATATATTATAAGCTTTATTGCTATGCCCGAGGTGATTATACTAAGCTACGCCCGGTGCATGGTAATAATTACGATATACACAGTGGTCACATCAAACCATAAACAGCACATACAAACACGACATCGCCTGCACAATAGAGATATTTACGAATTTTCGTTGAGGCTATAGGGGCCCTCAAGTACATCAGCAGCGCTTTCGTGGAGCGCAACGCGCAGGGGATGCTTTGCCACGGAGCGAGAATGTGCCGCAGTTCCAAGCTCGAGTCCCGTTAAAAATGTAGTGGCGCCTTCAAAGACTGTCTCTCTGACAAGTAGCGGCAGCAGTCACAGATAATATGTTGCAGGTCTTCAGGGGCGTTATACACGCAGAGGACGTAGGCGAGTCCGTCAGTTGAATCTTTCACTTGCAGTGGTTCGTGAAAGCTAGGGATGTGAACCAGACACATGCTTCAACTTAACGATCTACACAAAAGCAGTAGGGAGGTCTAAATAGAGAAAAGGAAATAGTGGAGAGGGAAGTAGTGGGCGGGGAGGGGCTAGCAGTGCGCACACATGTGGCTGTGTCCACCGTATACCTTCAATCGGCGCCTTTCAGAAACCGTAGGAACTAAGCTGTAGGAACGCAGCCTCACAGAACTGTACGAACGTAGGTTCACCAAGAAGGAAATAGGTTTGAACATGCTGGTTATTCATCGTAATACAACTAACATTGCGCAGTAAGGACTAGGGACAAGTTGAGACAGGACAAGCACCAAGTCTGCGTTGCTTTGCATGCCTGCGGTGCATGAGATCGCGATCCTGGAATCTTGGTCTGAAACTGTTGTATGACCGAGATGACTTTTTAGCTAAGTCCGGAGAAGAGCATGTCAACCTCGAAACCGTAACGAACAAAAAAACGCGAGACTTGTTGGGTTGTCTCTTCAAAGTTGGACGAGCCGTGCATTGGATGTGTCTGTCACTCTAACGAGGAAAGAGTAAGAATCCGTATGAAACCATATCCCTTTCCTTGAGTGGCTCAGCAAAGTTGCCTATGGGATTTGACTTGAGGTCGGTGTAGCCTTCAGTAAATGGAGCAATATCAAGGAACAATATTAAGCAATATTAAATACTTCAGGAGTAGAAGAAATATTAAATTTGACCGTTCATTTCTTAGTTAGCGACGTACGTGGTCATTGCCTAATTATTCTTGTGGCCGAGAGCATCGCTTGTTGTAGGCTGTCTCACGTTGCTCCAGTGTAGAGGCGCCGCTCGTCGTAGCGAAGAGAGAGGAACCCTCGATGAACTCTTCTCTCCCACAACCGTAGCTTGAATGATGTATTTCACTCTTCCCAATTAGGACTGATAAGCCATTGTGAAAGCTCCCCCAGAAATGCAACTGGCGTGCATATACAGTCATGCGGCTTCGCAGTGTCATACAGATGCTTATATTTTAATTTTTATTTTCCGTCCTAAATAAAGGATTAACCAATGTTTCTTTGCGCGTTGAAGGCAACTGTCATAATAAATCACGCAGAGTTCATTCCATTCAAATACAACAGCACATTTTTCTGTGATAAAGCCAGATGAAGCTGCCGCTCAACACTGCGCTCACGAGTAAATTGTCATGACTATTTTTCGAAAAACATCAGCCGTGTTTGCCGAGACGACTTTAGCGGCCTAAAGCTCTCTGACTTTCTTTTCCATTTCAAATGCTAACATGATCATGATCATGATCAGAATACATGATCAGCAGACCGTTTGATTATAGTCGAAGCGCACAGTTTATTTTTCTTCGGTCACCCGAAGAAAAGGTCAGTTTATCGATATGGAGTAAACAGGAACATAAACTGCGCTCGTAGCTTCGAGAGGTGACGTCAAACCCAAAATTGATGGCCCCGTCGGTAATTCCAGAAAGCGTGCGTCAACTAGTGTTGTGACACGGCATAAAATTCTCATAAATTAAACGCTAGCTGTGTCAAGGGTCACCTAAATGGCGTTGCCCTCTTCAGCAAACGTGTTGCCCCAAGGGTGCGGATATTTTTGCGAAATTTACCATGGAGCTTTCCCAGCAAGTTCAAAATAGGAGCTTACTTGGCCCTGTTACCTGCTATAGGAAGAAGCAGTCAGTGTGGCTAAATGGGGAATATACGTACGTCGAGCTTCGTTGATTCGTATTTCCAAAACGTTTAACTGTCGTGCGATATATTTAAATTTATTAGTACCGGCTGTTTCCATCCGGCAGGTGTACCAGACGTACATCAAAATTATTTCACGGCGGAACCATAAGAAGTCATTAAATAATTTCACTAACCTGCCGCTGTGACTCGCTGCTTGCGGTATTTTGCTGCTGGGCACAAGGTCGCGGGTTCGATAGGAGTCAATTGTGAGGAAGTCCATGCACCGAACCTTAAGTGCACGTTGAGGTGCCCGAGGTAGTCGAAATTTGTCAGGAGAATTTTGAATTACGACGCTTATCTTTTGTCCTTGCGTTGCTTTGGGCGCAAACCTGGCGTGCTTGGTCAGCGATTGCTCCTCTTCAGCATCCGTTACGATGTTAACACGAGTGGTGAGCCAAACGTTTATCGCCTCAATGCGCCAGAGTAGGTCAATAAACAAGTGTAAAACTACTTTCCTGATTGCTCCAGGTCCATCAGGGAGCAGTTTCTGGCTTGGAAAACTTTGGCGCACACAAATATCGCTGTCGTTAAAAGTGAAAGTTAGGCATGCTTGAGGTTGGTGCATGTAGTTATGTGCTGCAGTATAACGTTTTGCTTGCTTGCGTTTGCCGTATCGTTTGCGAAGCTGTAAACTTTTGTACTTGTTCTTATACCATATTCTTTATATTCATTTTCTCATGTGCGGAACATTGCATGTGTCCGCGTCCACTGTCTTGGAGGTTCTGGCAATTTTTATGCCTTCTTTCTTATTCCATGTTTTTTTTTTTTTTGCTCTGCAATGAGAAGTAGCCGCCGCCGCGTAAAGGCGCTAAACACAATATATAATTGAGGATACCGTTCACAGTTATGTGATATATCAAACCCACCTTCTGACACCAATCTATTCAAAGCTAATCAGCATAGCACTGAAACAAAGCTAGTTGACATAGGTTGCCGCCTATAAATTCCGTTTAAATCAAAAGTCTCAGTTTCGCTCGAAAGGCGAACCATCGATTGCGATAGCAAATTAGTAGGTGGCTATACGATGTAAGGATAGTAGTTTTATCGGCCGTATAAGCTTGTAATCTTACTAACTAAATTAAGAAGCATGGTGTCACGAGCGCACAAGTAAACATGAAGACATCTCATTCGATGACCGCGGAACCGCTGTCAAAACACTGGAGTGAGCAAGCGCGGCTGCCGCAGCGAGCGAATTGACCTCCGTGCTTCCTCTCACTTCAACGAGAACTAAGCGGCGAAAACACATCCCACACGAAGCTATCATCCCTCTGTACGCTCTGTCCCCATCTCAGATCGTTTTTAAGATAGGGCAGCTATTCCATGCGCAACAGCCGCCGAAATAGAACGACCCTCCCCCCCCCCCCCCTCTCCACGTCCCCCGGTGCCTGGCACGCGATGGAAGACATTCAGCTTCCTCCCCGCTTCACTCCCTCTAGCGCGCACGAGATTGAGCCGCCGTCGTCCGCTGAACCTCCTGGCACACTTTCACTCACGCATGCAGCATATGGCGCACGGTGACGGTGTTATCGCCCATGGACTTTACAGAAAACATCACGGTGACGGCGACGCCAAGAGAAACGGCAGAAATGCACCTGGATTTTCCATATAATAGCCATCACCATAAAATTACTTTCGCTGAGGAATAAGACAAAGGACAGCAGTATTTCCGTGACAGAGGGTTTTTCTCTTGCCACCCAATAAAATAAGACGGCAGACTAGAGCAACGTAGGAGCATCACAACCCAATTTCCAGTGAGACTGTTTCTTTTGAGCAGTTGCAATGAGACTCACTCCCCCCCCCCCCCCCCCCCAAGTTGCCTGTAATTAAACCAGATACCTTGAAATGTTGCCCGCCCATTACATGCGTGCTTGAAATTCGCCCGCTATTAGCATTTTTGAGCACTTGCTAACAATTTTTGTACGCAGGCATGCTTATTTCGTGAGAGCATTGATAATTATATTGTTCCCATTTGCTCTAAATTTCATCTTGGTGTCATTTGTAGTCGGGCCGCGGGCTCCGGGTGGTTTTCGTACGTAATTTATTACAAGGGTTTCAATTACCGCACACAATTCGAACTTTTCCTACATGTTACCCATAACTTAACCCTCATTTTTCAATAAAATACAAAGAAAGTTTACGTTTAGTTCACCGGAGAAACCGGGAACACCTACTACGCACCTCGTACAACGCATAAAAATATTGAAGAAGGTTCAGTAATTTTTCGGCAACGTTTATAATTAGGCCGGAAACGTTAAAGTTTCGCTCCACATTACACGCGCGTTGCCGTTCATCGTCACTAAGTATAAACTTGGCGCATCGTAATGGCCTCTCGGGAAATTGGGAAACATTGCTTATAGAAGCCCTATATATGAAACTCTCGAGCACGCGTTCGAAAAATTGATTCAATGGCTCTGTTTGCTGCGCACACATTTAACTTCCAATTGTAATTTCCATATGGCTTTCCCCATTTTCGCTAAGTTTCCTCTCTGTGGTACTAGTAGTTATAACGCCAGGCCAGCAGGCTAAACTTTTTGCGTTGCTCATAAAACACATTCATGACGCTCTGGAGCAAATGCGCACCTTCTGCCGCAAATGTTTACGGACGCAGGATCTGCCAAGAAGCTGAATTCTCTCGAAGCTTGGTCACAGCGCCTCAAATTAAATGTTTCAGCATGTAGTAGCCTTCGCCACGTACACAGTGATTCATTAAGTTAAAAGTACCCTGCCTTAACAGTGCAGAAATTCATATTTGCAAGAGAAACCACGTCCCGTAAACTTGTAACATTTCACGTATTGTTTCTGAAATCCTGCTGCGCTTTTGAGATTTATAAACTGTGATCGTCGAATGAGATACTGCGGCCCGCGTGCGAAAAAAAAAAAATAAAACAAAAAAGAAAAGTAGCGACTGCGTCACTGTGTACGCAGCTGCCTACGTATCCTTGTTCACGTTCCATATCACGTCCTATGGGAACGTAGCTTGTGGCTAACACTTTCGCAGAATCTTTTTCATGAGTACTTTCAAGAAACACTCAAAGAGCGCCGCCTGCACCCGCTGAATGGTGTACTCAAGTACTTTGTTTGTGCTCGTCTCTCTTGCTGTTTCAAGTCCCCATGCCCCTTCCCCTATGCAGGGTAGCCCAACTGAACGGCCTCTAGGTTAACCTCCCTGCCTTTCTATGTATATTTTCTCTCACTTTCGACGGTTATTCCTTAAATTATCACGACATAGCCGCAAGTACTATTTTTGAAGAGAAGCGTAAAGACAGAGGCATCGCACAAAGGTCATCCATTGCCCGTATAGTACGTGATATATGCCACCGTCACATCTGATGAACGTTTTACTCGACCATGCAGACTACGAAATAAAATTACACTCTTGTTGCTAAACTGGGGAAAAAGATTGATGTAGATCTCACGCACTGCATGTGAGAATCAACGTTAAACGTTAGCATTTTGGAGGCATCTAACTATCTAGATACCGTATGGAGTTCTGAAGGGTTACCAGATGGACCAAACCTTTTGGTACGTCAAGCAATTCTTTTTGTGATGTGGGTTTGTGCGTTTCGACAGCGGCAAGAAGACGACAGTGGCATTAGTATAACGACATTAGTATGAAGGTGATGGCGGGACGACTGATTTTACAGAGAAGCTTATTGGGCGGCCTATAAGAGCGCTCGAAAACGTTGCACTTGTGTTTTTGCGATGTCCAGAATAAACTAAGTCATTCACGGATTTTATGTGTAGAGGTGGGGCACGTTAGGGGTGATGTGTAGGCATATCTTGAAGGTGATTGGTTAACTATGTTCCTCATGGCCCAACGACCGTGCAGAATTGAATGGTTAAACTCCACAATGAAGGTCGCATATGCCCAGCTATAAGACAAGGTAGTAGCCTCCATGTAGCAAGTGTAAGTCCTGAGATGTGCCACTGCGCCCCTAAAGCCCAAAAAGTAGTAAGAAAGTAGAAATAGCGACAGGGCTCGTACTGGGAATGAACTCCTTGGCCGACAACCAGACTGGGAATAAACGGCTTGGCCGACAACCAGACTGACCTAGGTGGGAGCGCTCCGCGGTGGGGTCCTGGAGAACGGCTTCGGTCAGTTAAAGCAACCGCTTGTGACTCCAGGCTGTTTTAAATGTGCCTTTGCTGTAAACAGTTTCATCGTGAATGTATTATTTTACAAAGAGAAGCCCAAGCGCATCGTTCTTGGACCCAAGTCGTTGGCGGCAAGTTACCGCCCCCCACTTGCCGTGACAGATCGGCTGTAGAGAAAGCTCGAGTTCGCCGCCCAAAGGGGAGAGGTGAACGAAAGAACCGGCATTTACTGCATGTAAATGCCTTTTCGAACTAGAAGAAGCTCAGTGTAATTTGATCGCTTGCTTTTAAAGGCAACCTAAAAGGAAAGAAGGACCGCAGCACCAGGGAATAGTAATATTAAGCAGGATAAATTTAAGCACATAGGTAGGTCCACGATAGACCACATTTCGTTAAAGGTTTCACGCTTTCCTAATTTGGTGTTCGCGCTGCATCGCCGACAGTGCGGCGCACAGCTTATGTCGGAAGGTTCATAAGTTCATGTAGATATATAGACCAATTAGGTAACAATGATGACTGAAGCATCTGTTCAAAGGCCACTTCCGCCACCTGCGTCAGCCAGACTTCCACGCACTTATGGACAGTCACATGACGTACATATCAATAGAAGAATTTTAACAGCGGAGCTGTTTAAGCTCTTCGTTAGGTTTCTTCTCTTTGGGCACAAAACAAAAAAAAAAAAAACAAGGAAGCAAGCAAGCAAATAAGCAAGCAAGCACGCAAGCAAACAAACAAACAAACAAACAAACAAACAAAATCAGCTGTCGAGTATTCGTCAGTGATTGCATTGTTCCATCGCGATATCCAAAACGGAATGTTTAACTTGCGCAGCTGCTCAGCCTAACGCCGCTTTGCTGTTGTCGACCCGAACCCTTCGATGATGAGAACGACAGTCTGGTATTTCCATTAGCACGCCACGTGGGGGATTCGCCTTCCACATTCTTCGTTAATGTCAAATAGCATGTTCTCGTCCGAATGATGGACGAGCCTAGTGGTGACGGCAACCATGCTTCCCGTGCGACAGATGTAGAAGGGCGCTGACTTATCACTCTAAACGCGCTAACGTTTATAGAAGTACAGCTTTCAAATTTAAAAGTAACACCCATAGTGATACGTTTGAATAGAGGTAACATTCTTATGGTTGTAATGTTATGATTCTTTCTCTATGGATGGCTGGAAAAACTTTATATGGTCCATTGGGTTGCGCTAGTTTCCTAGCCCGAAGCAGGCCGCTCCCACGTTGGGACCGAAAGGCCCAGCCTATCGGCCACTTCGTGGGCCCGTTGGACTGCCCATAGCTGTTCATCTAATGTCAGACTGCGTAGAGCTGCGTTCCGCTGCTCTTCAGTGTTGTCCTTGTCGCTGCGTAACGTGGAGCAACGCCAGAGCATGGGACTAAGATCTATGGTGTCGTTACATTTATCGCATGTTGTAGGAGTAGAGATCTCCGGATATATCTTGTTCATTAACAGAGGGTTCGGATAAGTTCTCGTTTGTGAGAGCCTTGGCGTAATGGCCTGAGCTCTATTTAGTTTACTGTGCGGAGGGGGAAGACCTTGCTTTGTAGGTAGAAGTGCTTTGTTAGCTCGTTGTACGTGATGAGGTGGCCCTTGCAATCAGGAACCTCAGCATCTTCTTGCCTTGTGGCTGCACGGTTGGTAAGTCCTCGTGCAGCATTGTGGACAGATTCATTGAGGTTCAAGGGAGCACCATTGATTTCTCCCATATGAGCAGGAAACCAGATGATCGTGTGGGGTTTGACAACCTTTCCGTCGAGAATTGCCAGGGCCTGTCTAGAGATGACTCCTTTGGCGAATGCTCGGACGGCTGCCCTATAATCGCTGTGGATCGTGGATCTGTTTTGGTCTAAAAGTGCCAAAGCGATGGCTACTTGTTCTGCAATGGCTGGTTGCTTGGTGTACGTGGAAGCCGAGTTGACGACTTCACCTTTGCCGTTCAGAAGGACTGCTGTGAAGGCTCGTCTATTATAACCCTCGGACTAACAAGGCCCTTCTTCCACTTCATCCCATCCATTCGATACCAGAATCAAAAGAAACAACAAATATGTGCTTCTATACGAATTAAAGATGTCATGTTCACACTTAATGAACCAGAGTTTTCTGTAACATGCATCATGCTTAAAGGACGCCGGCTGTACAACCCACGTACTGGTGTCAGCAGCAAGAAAGCTGCTCAAGAAAATCCACTCAAGACCGGGGCAATCTGGTACTCTACAGCGCACAACTGCAGGTAAAAAAAGACATTGCCGCAATCGTAATTCCCTACATCCATCAACTCTAGCATAGCCTTAAGAAATCTGCTCTCCGTGTTCACATAAGGATTGAATTTTCAGTGACCATTAAGCTAGGAAGCCTTTGTAGGATGACAGATCCAGCAAGAGCAGTAAAATACGAATGTGAAAAATGCATAGGAATACGCTTGCATATTGCTAGTCATTAATAATTTACCGCATCTCGTTGTCGTTACGGCATCCCAGTGCGGACTGCCCTGCCTGTGGACTAACGGCAACATTTAACCATGTGTTGTGGGAGTGTGAAGCCATCGGCTCCGCCTTCAGCGAGGATAGGTGGGCTGCGCTTTTGGGCAGCCCCGAACTCAACGACCAAACCCTGGCCGTCCAGAGTGCCCGCGATCGGGCCGTCAAGCTCGGCTTGCCGGTCCCTACGTGGGACTAGCCGGGTGGCGCGGGGTGTCCCCTGCGTCTTCTCTGGACCTCAATAAAGTTATTTCACTCACTCACTCACTCTCGTTGTCCTGCGAAAAACATTATGTTGGCCACAAGGAGGCTCAAACCTCCTTGGTTGGCCAGACCGGCAGATGTTTAAACGAGAGTTTACAGAAACACAACAACGAAGCGTAGGAGCTGTCACCTGCCAGATTCCTAGCGCTGCATTATCAGAACTATGGTGGCCACCCAGTGTTTGATGATACTGTCATTCTAGGTAGATATATGGACGAGGTTACCCGCTTAATCACAGAGACTGAGCGTATCGACGGACTTGATAAATCATGCATCAGCAGGCCATCGATTGCGTTGTCGCCTTAAGAGTTGGATTTCCTGCGCAAGCGGTAGTAATGGCTGCTTTCTGGCTCCGTATTTTGGTTGTATTTTTCTTTCTTCGTTAGAACTTGCTGCTTCCATGTGATCTGTATCGCGGCACGCGTGAGGTGTATAGTATCGCTTGGCGTTGAAAGTAAAGTGCTGTGTCAAGTCGCGCTACGTGTGTATTCTTTTCTGCCTTCTCTTGCTCTTGTTCCCTGTCCACGCTACAAATCGTTTGTTTCAAGAAAAACCAACAAGCCCACATCGCCACTCTCAGAGTGTGAGGAGAAAGGAGTTCTGGGGGCATTCACGGTAGGCATGCAGTGCGTTTGTGGTATTCGCCACATACCCGACACACCGACGTGCCCGGAGACGCCGCAACACATGAATAGCTCACACTGAATGACTGCAGACAACGACCGTCAAAACTCTGGCAGCAAGCGGATACGCCGCAGCGTCGAACGTACGTGCGGTCTATCGCTTCAACGGAAACTGAGCGCATAAAGGTCAGAGCCGTGTGGAGATAAGAGACGGTGCGAGCGAGCGACGATTGCGGTTGTTGGCAGCGTAGAAGTGCGCCCCCCCCCCCCCCCCCCCGCTCCCTCCGGCGCTGGCTTACCGCTTCCTTGCTTGCGCGTGGGAGAGATAAGAGACCGTGCGGATGAGCGACGAGCGCGGTTGTTGGCAGAGAAGTGCCCCCCCCCCCCCCCCTGCTCCCCCGTGATAGCGCGCGTCCCCGCACGCTTCCGCTGGGGCATACGGCGCGCGGCGAAGATTTTATCTATACGGAACCTCACGGCGACGGCGACGCCGACGGCAGAAATCCGGTTGAAGTGTCCATATAATTGCTATCGCAATAATAACGTTAGGGCTAGAGGGACAGTTGTTTTGAAAGGTGCAGTTCATTTATTTCACGCTCCAGTTGGGTCGAAACTATATTTGAAGTACTCTTCGACAATGCCGACGTCGAAGCTTTCCACGATCGTCACGTTGCATTTCACTTCCGGCAGGATCTTGGGATCTCACGCGTGGACGAGTTGGCCTCTCGTGTACTCGCCGGCGCCGCACCTCTCGACGTTCACGCGATTCTCCAGAGTTTTGGTGACGCTCTCGGGAACGGCTGCTGCGAGAACCGCGAGGAAGTCTCCCACGCTGAAGCCGCCCGGACTCTGGCCTCCGCTCAGGCAGCACTGAACAGTGTGAGTCGTGACGTCCCGCAGAAACTTCTGAAGCTTGCCCGACTTGTTCGTGATGCTGTAGTAGGTGTCCTGGAAGTGAGAGAAGCAGAATATTGATGGAGTTAGGTAGGGAAGCTGACAGGAAAGCGCCTGGTTGGGTATACCCTGCACATAGGAAGGACACAGACGGAATACCGGATGGACGGACAATGACGGATGAGGTTTTCTACGATAAGGCTAATATTTCGCGGGCTTTCTTCAGAGCCCGGGAAAAAAAAAAGAGCCACGTAAAAGGTAACGTCGTGCGAACAAATTTATTAGATGTTTCTGAGAACGCTCTAAAACTTTTCAGTTATCACTTAGGGCCTGAAACAAATCTCTAAAATGTTGTATAATTAAATGCAACTAATTAGTTCACTAATCACTATTTCAAAAAGTAGTCTATGCAAGTCGTTGGTCTCACATGTACCATTCTATATTTAAAATTCAGTTCTAGTTACGTGAAAGACACGGTACTTACGGTAACGAGTAGATTACACAAGGCAATAACACGATATATTCATAACCTAATCTGAAAGCAGGCTATCAGCACCGCGGATTCACCTCGTTCCCTTCTCCTTCAGCTTTCCATTTCGTCTTCAGAGCCTTTGGCCATAACTACATATATATATATATATATATATATATATATATATATATATATATATATATATATACAGGGTGTTTCAGCGAACACTTTCAAAATTTATTTAAGGTTGCCTGTGGCAGATAGCCCAATTCTAGTTAATGAGCTGGTCTACTCGAAGAGGCGAACAGTTCTTGCACAAGAAATTGAAACGCATAATTGAATCATTACCAATAATTCACTAATTAAGTTTTTAACTAATTACCTGATGGCCCATATTGCAATTTACAAATTGTAACCGGGGAGTTCGCAAAGTGGATCCGCCTTGCGAACTCCCCGGCTACAATTTGTAAATTGCAATATGGACCATCAGGTAATTAGTTAGAAACTTAATTAGTGAATTATTGGTAATTATTCAATTATGCGTTTCAATTTCTTGTGCAAGTAATGTCCGCCTCTTCGAGTAGACCAGCTCATTAACAAGAATTGGGCTATCTGCCACAGGCAACCTTTAAGAATTTTTGAAAGTGTTCGCTGAAACACCCTGTATATAATGTGTGCGTGTGGGAAATGTAAAATATGTGTATTTGTTATAAAACAACTGTATAAAGGTTATCTATACCGCTGCAGAATAGCAAATATGCATGCGCAATAGCTGTTCATGAAGCACGGAGTAGTTGGCACCGTAATCGCGCGACCTTCTTTTTATTTTCCTCGCGTCAATAAATATTATAATAATAAATAAAGACTCCCCGGCAGTCTTCCGGATAATTACCCACGGCACTGTGGCCTCAAGGGATGCCTCCCGGGGAATAATAGTGACGGGACATGTGGCCCTTTGAAGAACGACCAATGCTGCTTCAGGATCTGTGAAAAAGTTGAAGTCCGCAGTAGGATTTACGAGGCCTTTCCCTGCAGCAGAGAATGAAAAAAGCAAGCATATTACGGGGTTCTTCGCTGTACTTTGAAATTTTACGGGACGGGTGTTCCACTAATAAATGGAAATCGTTGTTCCGTTAAAGCACCAAACTTCCAATTTATTCAGTCATCGCGTAGGTCATACGGAGTACTACAAATTGAAACCTTCAATTCCGGGCTATATGTGCAGAGGCCTGCTTCGCGGGAATTCAGCTTTTCTTGCCAATCCCGTGTCCTGCAAACTTTTGCGGCCGACTGTACGTGTTCTCGCATGCACTCTGCAAGGGCCCTCTTCACCACGGCGCCCTATTTGCGACACTACCACACAGGCTCGAGCCGCAGGTTGCCAGTGACCGGGACTTTGTCAGGCATAAACTGCGCGAAAGAGGATGCGAAGGTCGCATAAGAAATGGACAAAGCTGGCACTTTCATTAAAGCAATTTGGTTTATTCGTAATCTTAAGCGGGTGCAAGTAAAATACATGTCTTATCCCATTGATCTAGCATAAGCAAGTCCAAATAGGCAAACGTTAAGAGAGACTGCGAGAAACAAGTATTGTAGAACGTAGACAGCGCTGCACGGAAGCGCTGGCACAAATGGTTCCCTCCAACAACCGCGAGAGGTGTCCCTCAAACAGCTTTCTGGTACTTATAGTAAATCGCCGTCAAGTGCCGCAATGTCAGGCGGCTCGCTTGCTCGCCTACTCACTAACTGTGTAACTAACTAACCAACCAACTAATTAAATTATTGAATCGCTCGCTCACCCACTCACTCACTTATTTACTCAGTCGTAGAGGAACCTAAAGGTATGAACGCCTTACTTCTAGCCGAACAATAACGATATTTTTTGTTTGAGTTGCGTAGGCCATTTATGAATTTGTGCCTTAAAAGCAGACCAGGTACCACTGCACCGCCCTTTTCCGAACGCAATCTCGATGCTCTGGCATTTCAAGTAGAGCTGTGGCCATTGGGTCATGTTGATAGGAAGTTGCGGCAGGCTATTGACCCGCTGTTCCTGCCCCCGGCTTTCTTCCTTTCTATGCAGCCTTAATTTCATGTTCCTTAAGAACAGTGAGAGAGAGAGAGAGCAAAATATAGAACAGATGAGGAAGTTAAACGGAAGGAAGTCCGACTTGCTACCCTGCTCTGGGAAAGTGGATAAGCGACGTAAATAGATGAGAAGTTCCTTAGTAATTGCAGAGGCACGTCATCCCCCATTCCCTATTATGAGGATGGTTGAAACCTGTCGGCATTACTTTCGCGTTTCAGTGGAGCAGAAAAGGCACCCACTAGCAATTACACTTATTGAGAGAGACAGAGCGAACATCAATACTGTGATTCAGGTGCAAAAGAAAAAATCTATTACCACATCACGAATTTTGGATCTGAGATATTTCCTACCCTCTATGGCGACTTGTCGCCCCAAAAATTGAACTTTCGGTTGACGGACTTATTCGCACACGAGACATGTTTATGCTAGCAGCACAACTAGCGCTATACCAGATATACTTTCGGTACCCTGGATGTATTCAAGCGTATATACAGACAGTTCTTGTCAAACAAATTCTTCTACAGCTACCTTTGTCATTAATGAATGGAACCGAATACAGACGTTTAAACTGTCTCACACGACATCATCAACCACAGCAGAGCTTTTCGCAATATTGTCTATGTTGCGATACATAAATTTAACGCAAAAAGGGAACCAATAGGTCATCCTTTGTGACTCACAGGCAGCTTTGTCGTCACTTTATGGTGGCATCAGCAATTCTCAAAAGATGGCATTAGTTTATGAGACATTAAAGGAACTCACAAAGGCAAGCGAAAAATACTCGCACTATAATGTTCCAGTGGATACCTGGCCACTGCAATATCCCTGGGAATGTTGCAGCAGACAAGGCAGTTAGACAAACGCATATTAATAACGTACATACGGTCTTCCTCTAACGCAAGGCGAATTGCTGCCCATACTAAGACAGGTCTCAGTCCGTCGTTGCAAACTCGATTTCAAAACTCGAAATCTTCAGATTGTTTCAAATTGACCCTGCGCTTCAATTAAAAATCCCGTCCACATTGAATACAACCAGAGCAATTGAGACGCTCATTGACCGTCTGCAGCTCAGTACCGCGTACACAAAACATTTTCTACAAAAAATTGCAAGAGCTGATTGTCCAGAATGTACTTGTGGTCACGCGGATGAGGATGTGCAGCATCTTCTGTTAGAATGTCCGCGACACGACACACACAGACAACATACAGACCGCAGGCCCTTCAGCCTCAGGAAGATCTAAGGTCCTTGGCCAACATCTTCATTGCAAAGACGAGCGTTAATGGCCCTCCAAAGATTTCTAGAAATGAGTAATATTCTCGGAAACTATTGAAATAGTGTTTATCTTTGATAAGCTTACTCTATGAGATTTTTTATTTTATCTGAATTTGGTCAATTCAACACCTGGGTTCATGTGCCTTCATTTGAGTCTAATCCGTGCTATCTAATGTGCCGTGGTTTTAGTATAGTTACGTGACCGAACTTTGTGTTTGCTTTAGTGCACCTATGTGACTGAACTTTGTGTGCTGTTTTTCTGAGTTGATTTTCAGTTTTAGTGTGGCATTAGTGTACTTATGTGACTGGACTTTGTGTTATTGTGATTTGGAGTCAACTTTTAGTTTTAATACGTGTAGGTTAGTTTTTTTTTCTTCCATATATCTATATGGAAAGGAGTAGCCAGCGGTAATTAAAGGCGACAACATCTCCTAAATATCATTAAAAATAAGAAAAATAAAAAAGAAGAGAAAATGACGATTAGGCAAGCGGGAATCGGCGCACAAAATTCTGAAGCGGCTCACGTCACTGCATCTCCCAGGCCCGCATATATAGAACACAGGAAACGCTGCCTTTAGCGCATACATACGTTGCGACATACTGACGGGTGCGAAGATGAAAAGTGCTGCGGTCCCTCACCATAAAGGGTTCCACCCAAGATGTATATATGCCGGATGCCCTCAGAAATGTCTGGCGCCGCGAGCAGCGCGATGGCCAAGTTTGTCAAAGGGGCCATCAAGACGAGCGTTTGTTGTCCTCGGTTCTTCTTCACCAGCTCGATCATTTTGATGTATCCGGGAGTCTGGGGATCGCCAGCTGGGTTCCTCGACATCGGGTACTGCGCACTGACGCCTCCGAAGTTGTCAGGACCGAAGTATGTCTTCTCAGTGTCCCAGTGGCCATCGACTGGTCTGTCGGCACCTTTGTAAACTGGCACCTGTAAGAAGAGGTTGCCAGTAGGGTCGCTACCTGTTCTGTTGTAATTGCTTATAAATAAGTTGCTGGGACGAGGCTAAGGTATAAAATGCCTGAGCTGCTCCGTTTATGTTGGCTCTACGGTAAAACGTTTTTTAAATGATAGTGATTAAGCATACGGCTTTGGCGACGCAGAGTTCAATCAACGTTTCCTGGCCCTTGCTGATAGGTGTGTGATGTGCACACCTATTTGAGCCAAATATTTTTTGTTACAATATATCCGTGACTTTATTTTATAGAGTGTTTTCAGTTTGTTCCTTAGATATGTCTCTATTCCTTAACTATAGACTCCAAAGCGAAATACTTAATCAGTTGAGGCTAGTTAAGTAGTGGTATTGAAACTAGTAGTTTTAGCCCTAAAACGATGCGGCCATGAAGTGATGCAATAAAGTCATTTTAGCTAAAAGAAATTCCAGTTATTTGGGAGGCCAACGTATAGATAACGACGGCAAGCGATCATGATAGCGCTCGCATGTACAAAGCCACAGCAGTTGTTTCTGTAAAACCACAGCTTCAAGTACCGTAGCACACCATGTCTACCTGTCTTTTGTTCTTCTATTGTCTCCCCTTGTTTCGCACTTTAGCACTAAATGCATAAGACTAAGCGAGCACAAACCTACCATAACCAATAATGCATTACTTTTTTCAATTTCTCATCCAAACCGAGGCGCTGACGACAGCAGCGCTATACGTCATTAATTTGCGTTTTCGCGTATCTATTGCCATTTTTGTGAAGGCAACAAGTTTCTAAAAGTTGTTGACCTTGATTCGTTGCGTATTCTCGGGCGCGATGTACTCCTTTTTATATCAATAAACACCTAAACAACGTCCAACAGGCACTTTCGGGAATCCTGTCGCGGATGGGCGATGGTGGGGTAATGTCAACGCGGCGTCGGTCACCCGTCTTCTATTTTTGTTGTCTTCTTGACCTGAAAATCAAGAGCTCGCGAATACACTGGCCCATTTTTTTATGCTACAAGGGTGAAGTATAGTTCAGCTTAATATAATGTTGCTCATTATTTCGAGCAATAAATAATTTCTTTCAGCTGAAGAAATGCAGAGAATTTTTTTCCCAGAGTAACACTTCATTATAGTGTTCTTTTGAATTCCAAAGTAATTACTGCCTAAAGCGAGTGGTTTCCGATCTTTCCATGTTCGTTGGTGGTACTATTATCAGTACTTGATTGACTGATTGATTGATTGATGGAGCTATGTACACAGACCACCCACACTGTAAAACCATTTGCACCCTTAAGAGTGCTTTGCTCTCTATAACTCACACCATTTGGGCGGTAAGGGTGTGATTTATGGACCGAAGTAAATACGTTTACAGTGCACTTACGGACTGCTTTGGCTAGCTATTGGTGGCTTTAACGCTCAGAGCGCCCGAATACGCCATTTTCGCTCACAATCATGGGATATATACTCGGAAGATCTCTTTCGGCGATACTACTAGTGAATTTCATTGGGCCATTTAGAGCGTTCTGCCGAATTTACGAGTGTGCAACAAAACACGGCACGAAGTGACCTGATCCAGATCGACCAGCAAAAATAAACGTGCTCCGCCAGGGTGGAGCAATCGTACAACTTTCGCTCCAGCAAATTTCGAGGGTGTGATGATTAAATGGGCAAGAAACATTTTGATGGCCAATGTGCGGAGTGGGAGCCTTATGCGAGTAAGTACTGTAAGTAAGTCGCCCTAGTTGGACCCCCATCTGTCCGTCATATCGGGCCACCTCAAAAAGAACTGAAAACAGCCGAGCCACCCTGCCAATCCGGAAGTGACGGCAACTTCTCAAATCCGCCTCTTCTCCGCGGATCAACGAACAGCGCTCCGTCGCGGAGCGGGATGTTTCAAATCGACCAGTGGAAAACTGAAACTTGGTCTAGATCGACCAGAGGAACACTTTCGCGTGGAGTAGTACATGACTCTTTGGATGGTTCGAGAGGTTTTTGCTCAACCAGACAACCAACGCGCACTGAAAGTGATATCTCCGAAATTGATCGCCCGGGAATACGTCCCCAGAATCGTTGTCCCCGACATGTTGCGCGGTACTCACCTTCGTTCGGTCGATGACATTCAGTGTCCTAAGCGTGTTGTCGTAGCCGGTATTCAGGTCGGCGTTTCCCGCGACCGCGGTGATGGCTTCGATGCACACGTTCGAGAGCCTCGCCGCCAGCGTGATTGCAAGGGCATCGTCTACGCCGGTGTCTACGTCGAGCAGAAGCCTCAAGCAGGCGTCCGGACTATTTCGTCCAACCGAGAGGACGGCGGCAGTGTTTACCGCCAGGATAAGTGCGGCGTACGCGAAGCGTACACAGGTCGACATGAGTGCAAACACTGCGTGACCTACTAGCCAGATTTCGCGTGAGCTAGAAGTACGGTGCTGCGTTTCACTGCTATGCGCAGAATGCGGCGACAGAGTTGCAGTTCCGGATGTTGGAACAAAGCATACAGCGAGAGCGAGGGGGAAGCGCTCATTGACACCTATACGTACAGTACTTACTCGCATAAGGCTCCCACTACGCACATTGGCCATCAAAATGTTTCTTGCCCATTTAATCATCACACCCTCGAAATTTGCTGGAGCGAAAGTCGTACGATTGCTCCAACGTCAGTGTTGACACCGTCTCTGTATATATAGGTTTAGCAAGAGTCACTTATCCGTTTAGAAGCTCTACGCTTAGTTGGCCTCTGCAAATAAAGAGCCTTTGTAGTGCCTGCTTCTGTAGAACATGCATATTCTAGCTGTTATTGCAAAGGTGTGTGCTATTTTGAAGTAATTTAGTTGTGTGGTTTGCTGGGCCAGTTTTTGCATGATGACCGTATACGGGGGTTCCAGCAATTACAGACGCGATCAGAAGAAAACGATACGCTCAGGAAAACGCTGGACTTACAACTTAAATTTATTGCGAATACATTCTATATAACTCCGCCACGCATGCGCAGAAAACCAAGAGCAGTAACAAGGTGTCTAGTGAAATATCAACGCAGTCCACGCCCTCTCGGCATGGGGGCTGGATAGGCTTTTCTTTGCGTGAATCTTTGACCAAAAATCTTGTTACTGCTCTTGGTTTTCTGCGCATGCGTGGCGGAGTTTTAGGGAATATATTCGCAATAAACTTCAGTTGTAAGTCCAGCGTTGTCCTGTGCGTTTCTCTTTGTTGCGCCCGCTTCTGTAATTGCTGGAATCACCTTATACTGTCGTTGGCAGAAATATCTTGCTCGAGCTTTCAGTGGCCGGCGTGAGAACCCCGATATATATATATATATATATATATATATATATATATATATATATACAATCACGTCATTTCTAATTTTTATATTTACCACTTCAAACATACTATCGGAATCTTTCATTTAGTAATTATTGCACACTCCCCAACTTCGCATTAATTTGCCGCAAAAAAGTGTGCGACTTATTTGAGCAGATGCGGTGTACTCCCAAAAGCATCGTGTTCTGGCCCTCTATTCGGCATTTGAAAAGCAGGTGCACAAAAGCCGAGATATTGCTCACTGAGACAAAAAAAGAAATGAAAAAAGAAAGCGTAAGATTTTTACCGATCAGTGACTTTTTGCTTCATGAATAATAGTTTCGCACAAGCCATGCAGGCGTGCGACATTTCGCTTAACAAGTAGGTTTCGGTATCCGGAAAACAGTGCAAATAGAGGCTGAGCCCGAAAACATCTCCCGCTGTATTTTATTATTATTTTTTCTTTTTGAGTAAAACACACGGACCTTGCTCCATTTATTATGTATCCGGTTTTGGGCGGTTTATCGATGGTAGGGATGCACGTAGCTTCAATGTAAATTGCTCACTTGTTTCCTCGGGCGTTTTACAGCGCAGCTGTTTATGCGGACCATGTGCCGTCGTTGTCGGACTTCGCTAAAAAAGGGCCACGGGATCTAGCGGGGAAGGAGAGAAAAAGAAGCGCTCAACGGGGGAAAGGAGTTGGAGTGACCCCTTTCCCCTGCGAGAATTCTGCGAGAGGGTGCAGATGAAAAGAAGAACGTGGAGGGGGGGTTGGCGTAAGTCGCGCCGTCCAATAATCGCGTTGGAAGGGGAGAGAGAGCATGAGGCGAGCCAACCAGTGGTGGTGTAGGAAAAAAAGTAGGTCAGCGGAGGAGTGGGGTGTGAGAGGAGTTCGCGTCAGCGTTAATTGTATATACGGAGCTTTTGATTAGTGGTTCCGCACATTCCATCCCATGTACGACTATGGGAAGACTACGAGTAGTGCGTACTCCTGAGGAAAAAGCGGTCTACCGCGAGCGTCAGCGAGACTTGGCTCGTGAACGGGCTCGTCATCGCATAGGGGCGACCCCGAGCTGTGCGCCAGAGATTACCGCCCATTACTCTCTTTACTGGTGCCCAAAAAAAGGGGCTGGCGCAACTTGCACGCGAAAAAAAACAAAGCATGGAAAAACACAGCGAGAAACCGCACAGCGAAAAAAAAAATGCACTGAGAGAACCGCAAAAAAGCACTCCTAAGGCATGGTCACCACGCGAAGCACGCAAAAGCGAAAATGAGGCGAAAGAATGGTGAAACAAAAGATTTACAATATAGACCACTTGCAAAGATTGACTTGCACGGTATATAGCACTCGGTGTAAGTAACACAGCTTCGCTGTTCGGCCATCCTCACGAAGTGGAAGGAGCGGTGATTTTTTTTTTTTTTTCAGCACTAAAGAGCCCCCTTGCGGGCGACCTTAACCCAACAATGCCCAAGCACTATTCGCATCGAATAAAGTTTAAAGGAACTTGTTTGCATTTATTCCTGGCTGTGAAGGGTACATTCGTACAAACAAACAATAAGATGATAATTGACTAAATGTAATTAGAACAGCAAAATATTTATTTAGTACTGTCACTTCTAAACAATCCATAACTGAAAACACTCTACAAAGTATCAAAAACGTTGCCACGGGCTTTTCGGGAAGTTTCCAGTGCTTAACTCGTAATTTCGAGGTACTATATTCAGCATATAAAAATTATTCCTGATGCATTTTGCGGTTAAAGAAAGCAAATAGGAGGGGTTTCTTACTTCATACCAGAAAATACTCAGAACCGTGTCTATATTAAGGAGGCGGCTGGTCCCCTCGGGATTTGAAAAGTAAAAAGGGACAAATATTAACCGCAGTCCTCTTCGCATAACCTCTTCGCATAATATTACGCACCAAAATCAGACAGTTTTTTGTTGAGATGGAAATTACATGGACCCTCCAGGCGAGTGTTCGCCAGTCGCCGTGATGTTCCGCATATACTTATCTTTATGTATCCTATATGCTTATCTATACCGTACATGCAAACTATATGCTACACTATTCAACCGCAAAGTTGCTCAAACCAGGTCTAAGTTGTTGATTAAATTATTCCTTAGACGCTTTGACAGTTGCAACGCGCCAACATGAGTCGTGAAACATTTCCTCCACAGCGTATGCCCTTTTCTCTTTAATCTTCTCAGACGATGAAAAAGTGTGAAAATAATATTGGTGCTCACAATCTGAAAGTGAGTACTTTTCACAGGCGCCGCACTTTACAGGCTGCGCTGTGCTGACTGTGCGATGCACTTACAGGACCTACTCGGCGCGTTAATGCTTTTAAGTGTGACAGAAGTTTTGGTGCACCCTGCATATGTCGCATCCGTGTATAGCCGCACCCACGTGTAGTTACAACACCGCCTTAGTTCATGCACAAAACTAAAGCTTGATATCGCTGTCAGTGCTTCACCCGTCAGGAGAAAGTGTATTTTTTTTTTTCAATTGGCAGGTAAGAATAATTTTGCTTTTGAAAGCGAGAAGCGACTGCCTTATTGATTGCTCCTCTATTCATTGAAGTCTTATTTTAATTTGTTAGTAATAAGAAAGAAATTACGAATTGCTTTTACTATCTGAACTCCAAGTTACGAAATCAAAAAAGAAGCGCACTGTAATTAAGTGGCACAAAGTACAGGCCTAAGTTATACGAAAGAGAACACCGACTTTTTGGTTATATTCCGTCCAATAACTTCGGTTAGTATACGAATGTTGAAAGTTCCACGTGGTAGGCATCCTTCAGCAGAATTGCATAAGTTTTCCACAGTATAAGTGCAGCAGATATTAGTAATGAAACTGAAAAGGCAAATATTTTTTGTTTTGTTTTGCTCGGAAACGTATCATCTGTCGCCTCTCACATTAGCACACCATGTGCAACAGTTGTATAGGCATTTTATTCCGATGAACGTTGGCAGCAGCAGCTGCTCGGTGGAAGGGGGGGCGGAAATAAGGAAAACGCACGTCGTGGCATGCTGCTGGTGCATTCGCGATTCGCCCCTGTATTCGTTTGCAATTTTTCGTTGGTACATACTTATTTATTATGATCGTAATGGGTCGGAGCAACACGTCGCGCCGAGTTCGAAGCGGCCCTGAAGAACGTCCTGCTCTTCGCTACAGGTGCGCGCAACTGAATGCAGCTGCGTCGGCAACTGGATAAAACACATTCCATGCGGACTGTTTTCGTTGTTGGCGCTCACTGGTGGGATTGCGAAGAACGGCACGGACATTTGGGCTAACTTGTTGCTTAATCAAGGCGGGAGGATACGTACGAATAATAAATAAAGAACAGACGAAACAAAACAAAACAATTTCCTCATTCAGGATGACGCTGAGGCTCCCGACGTTTATTTGTTTTGTTTTTCTTCGAAATGCCTCATCACGCCCAAAGCAGTGACCACGTTCTTATTGCAATATATCTATTAAATTATGCGGCTTTCTTGCCTCGATAGCAAAACTTGCTATGTTTTAACTACGGGACTCCTGGATAACAGTGACTACCATAGGATTTGCAATAATGCAAGCAGGCTTAAATGAAAGTTTACAGCAACGAAGAAAAATGAACAATTTGGGAGCCCACATCGCCCCCATTATTATAGAGCAGATGTGGGCTGAAAATAGATTTTACTCGAATGTTGAAGTCTGAGGGACCCACCTACGGTAATTGTTATACCCTATACTGCTCAACGTATTGACTGGAAATAGTTGCATGTGAATTTTTTTTTGTAGAGGAATACAAGTATTCCATGCTTTAGGATATTCTCATCAAGTGTGTTGCATTATAAGCGCGCGAAAAAATTTACAAAACGTAACGGACAGAAATTCCTTAAATATAGATGTTTTATGTATCCCCGGTGAAAAGAACAAAATATTTTCTGTATTTAAATTCTATCGATATAATTAGTTATACTGCCGATTGAACCTCGCAGTCAATTCTTCATCGTGGTCTCACACACAGAGGGCCCGAGAGATGGCATTACGAGCCAAATGGGCCAGTCGTCTGCATAGGATCCCGATTAGATACTGTTGTCCCGCAATCATGTGATCGGCCGCTATAGCAGCTCTTAATAATTTCGTTGAGCATGGCTTTTTTTGAAATTAGGATACTTCTGCAAACCACGAAGCCCTTCTTATTATTAGGTAGTGTAAATAGGCGTAACTCGCAGAAGCGCAGCTTAGATACAAAGCAGAGTTCACTTGTATTAGGATACGTGTTGTGACATCTGTGGCATCCGTTATAACTTCAGTGATACCAAGGAACCATCGTAAGCATGCATTATACAGTTATAAATTTCAAATTCCAGGCATCCTTAACGCTGGGAAGTCACCGAACGTGTAACGACCTTACACGGAGAAAGCGCTTTTAGGTACGGAAAGGGGACCGGTTGCTTATTTTTGGCTGACGCGAGCTCACCTGACACTTAACACGTGAAGGTAAGGTATCGTTTCACATAACTTTCGTTGCTTGAATTAAGTTTTGGCTCTGGAGATTCATGTCGCACACCTCTGCCAGCAATATTGTTCGTGCGTTACTGTGAACCGGCGTTGTAGATAAGTTTTCGCTCCTGTATAATTGTCATGTTCCGAACATGCGAAAAAGATTGTCAAGGTTATCCGCACAGAAATATGGCGACAACACGCCTTGAAAACATGGGTTTAGGGTATAGTGCTCACTTGCATTCTTTATTGTCGACACGGCTGAGTCCTTTGGGACTTGTATGCCATTGGCACTTGAGGGGTCTTCAGGACATGTTCGTTGAGGACTTTCGCGTCGAACTTCTCGATCATAGTGACGGTCCTGTTCACTTCGGGTAACCTGTAGGGCATCCACGCGTGTACTAGCTGGCCTCTGGTATACGAGGGGCGTTCATAAAGTTCGTGTTATCAGTGCGACACATTTAGAAAAGGCGTGCACAATATACATCAAAATGAGTGTGCGTCTGTCTAGCTTTAGCGTAGTATAAAATTATTGTATTAATTAATTAAGCAAGAGCGCGGAGGGGGTCACAGCACAGGTCAATTGCTTTAGCTTGCAGGCGCTGCCTGTTTATTAGCATTTTAGTGTGTCCATTGTGTTGGGCGCTGTGGCTTTGTGCGCGACTGTGTGCGGGACTGGCTTTGTCACCCTCCCCCCTTTGTGCGTCGTTTTAGGTGCGAAGCACCTTATACGCTCGGGCTGTCGGAGTCCCCTGTCGTCGTCGTAGTCACGGTAAGCAAGCGGCTCATGCTCGCACTCGGCACGCGCTCGTGCCACTGCTCCCGCGTTGTCGTCGTCGTCTTCTTCCACAGCCGGCAGCGTTGCTGATCATCATTCCAGCGTAAAATTTTAACGCGATAACGTTAAGGGCCCCGTGCGGCAGAAAATCCGGCATCGAAGTCGGTGTCGGTGCTGGTGTCGGCGTCGGCTGGAGCATCGGCGTCTGGCGGAAATACTCATGCCGAACCACATCATCCCGAACCACCCCGACCGGACGGGCGCTTCGCGTGGCGCAAGGCGTTAGTGAACAAAAATTGAATTTCTCAAAGTAAAATCCGTCAGAAAAATCGTAAAGTACGACTTAACAACAACCTACAGACGTGGATAACCACAACCTATAGCGTCGGATTGTAATTTGAATATACGAGAAAAAAGCCTGATAAGCAGCCAGGGATCTTTGAATGCTATCGCATTTCACTATTAAAGACGAAGCTTAAGCGTCCTCCAATTTTGATGTTGTTTCGCTGTACTTTGGTTGTAGGCAACATTGAGGGGAATGTTCGAAACCGAGCCTTTCTAAATTTCGATCGGGCCTCATGTCTCAGAAAATACGGTGTCAGTGTCGGCGTCAACGGCGTCCAATAACGCTATCGCGTTCCACTCTTAAAAGCGAAGCTTAAGCTTACTCCAAGTTTTACTTCTCTTCTGTCGTCGTAATGGGGTGGCCGCGTTTACGGAGTTACGAGTCATTGCTTAAAGCTGTAGGACCCCACTAGCGGTGCTTCACTGCATGCTTCGCACCTCCCCAGGTTAGTGGAGCTGCATTTCGCTCACTGGGTCATTTGACACTTACGCATAAAATTTAATTCACGTCTCAAACCGTGCCTACGACTTAACTCGTGCTAACTGTAATAACTAATAAATGCCCACACCGCCATGGCGACGTACTCGTTCCAGCCAGTTTTTTTTTTTTTTCGATTTTTTTTTAATTGAGCTACGTAGCATTTGTATACCTTTAATGTTTGGTACAAGTATAAGCGGAACAGCCTGTATAGTCGAAGGCCGTCACAGCGGTGCTGACGGGTATAGTGGTGTGGTGTGGAGCCTCTGCCAGGACGCCGGCGTGAGAGGGAAGCCGCTTCCGCGACATCTTCAGGCAGTGCCATGTTAACGGTTAACAGAGTTTCATCAAGATGGCGAGAGCGATGATCATCTTGTAATGAGTACGCCACCGGTTTAGAAAGAGAACCAGTACGGAAAAGAAGTGGGAAAAAATATGCCTTTTCGGCAAGCGAAACACTGTTCACAGCACTGTCCTACTATTTTGCATATGTTGTCTCCAACATGAACTGCAGTCACAAATAAGTAAAAAGAAATATGCCTAATATTGAAGTTGCTAGGAAGGCTACTTGACCTTAACGATTGTCCACGCGCTAAAGAAAACGTAGATCGAAACAGAGAATATTACTCAGAGCAGGAGAGGGGTTTCCTTGTTATGGCTTCCAATCAGTGTTGCGCAGGCGAAATCGGCTCCAATGTAATCGCATAAGCTGTAGTCGTATTCATGGCGTACACGCTGGCCAGGTCAGCGCGTGGTCTGTTATTTCACTGCACCATGAAAAGGCATTCGATCGATGTGAACATAGCTGCATGTTTAGTGTACTGACCTCATTTGTCTTTTCGGCAAATTCTGTTGAACTTATTAGGAACGCCTGTTCAAATGTCCGAAGCACAGCGTTTCTTGACGGTCGTGAAAGTGCACCATTTCCCGTTACTCGTGGTGTTCGTCAAGGATTCCCGCTATCCCTAGTATTCTTTGTGCTCAGCCTTGAGCCATTTCTGCATTCGGTACTGATAGACCCTTACGTGCGTGGTCTACCACTGCCTGGTAGCGGTGTTGTGCAGGTGACAGCCTCCACCGATGAGATCACATTGTATTTCAGGAACGAAGATAGCTTATCCCGTAGCCTTCGAAATTTCACTGGGTACGGAAATATTTTAGGTTCTGCGCTATATTTTATTGCGATAGCAATTATATGGACACTCAAAAGCAGATTTCTGCCATCGGCGTCGCCGTCGCCGTCGCCGTGAGGTTCCGTATGACGTCAATGGAGATGAAATCGTCGCCGCGTGCCGAACGCTGTATGTGCGAGTGAAAGGGAGCGAGGGACGCGCGCTTTCACGGGGAGTGAACGCACCGCGGAGAACAAACACGCGTTCGGCGCTGTGCTCCCTTAAGGGCTGCAGAAGTAGGCGTCTCTTTCCTCCTCTACAATCACCGTATATGTAGAGCAAACGTGCCTTCTTCCGACGCGCGAAAGGCCGTGGGGGAGGGGGGAGGGGGAGGGAAGGGAGGCGACGTTTAGCTGCGGTACCAAGTGCTAAGCGTCTCTTCCTTATGTATAATAAACACCTCCTCCCTATTTATATCAGAGGCTCCGGCAACAGTCACCAACGCCGCACGCATTTTGAGCGAACGCGGGCAAAACGCCGACGGCGTCGACAACAGTTCTGCGTGTTGCCGGTGCTGCTGCATGTCCAAGTTTATACAGCTGATAAAGTTGCTATCATTACTCCGTATAGCTCTCTTCAAATTTGCTATCGCAATTGATGCTTCGCCTTTCAGGTGAAACTGCGACAACTTTTTTTTCAAAATGTCGTTATTTGTTCCGCGCTTCCCCACAGACTTTTCTTGTACGTTGTTTTGAGGGCGAGGAGAAAGACACCGTCAAAGGTGGTAAAGGAAAGAGCGCTTGGACGAAGCCCAACGCTGGAAATTCCGGCGGACCACTCACACGATGATCCTAGTACTGGATTAGTGATTGGTGCGCCAGCGGACCACTCTCATAGCCACTCGGTGGTGACTGGGCTGTAAATGTTTGGGGCGGGGCACCGAAGGGTAGAAAACGTGGCCCCGTGGCCCCAACCAAGCGTTCTGGACACAACTTACGGTGCTATGCGCCACCGGCTCTGCCGATATAGGGTCGCCCTATGTGTGTCAGTTCCACCTTGCATCTCAACGTGTATTTCTTGTAAAAAGTTATTGTAAATACAAAGTGTCTTCAAGTTTCACCCGTATCTGCGCCAAATCCATCGGAAGCCTCCGGCGAACCTTTCGCCGCTATTCGTAGCGGCAGCACTCCTCACTTGCGTCTCTGCGGCGCGTCTTGGACGCCCAAGTGGAGGAGCGATATAAGAAGAACGTTTCTAACATTCCTAGAAGGATGGTAGCCTGCACTTCTGCGTCGGCTATCGAAACCTCGACCAGATCACGAATAAAGACGTTTATCCGCTACCGCATATCGATGATTCATCGGACAGGCTACGAAATGCACATTACTTTTCGTCGGACCTGATAAGCAGCTACTGGCAAATTGAACTTGATGACAGAGACCTTGAGAATACCGCTTTTGTGACGCCCGACGGATTTTTCTGATGAACTTTACGGGTAATTTGGGGACGAAAGTGAGGAGGGACGAGTCATTACAACCTCACTCCTATTGTAGAATCTCCTTATTCTTAACTCTTTGCACCTTTATCTCGAATGCTAAGCAGGTTTTTCATGGCACAAACACTGCATTTGTCCCTAAAAAAGTTTCTTTTCAGCCATTTAAGGACTACTTCTACCAGTGTCATTTGCGACAGTGGTACGAATAATACTTCTATCCGGTCAAAAAAACCCAACATAAATTTCTGAGAAGAAAAGAACCGAGAGGCCCGGTTATTGACTTATTATTGATATCACAAGAAGCCAACAAACAATGACACTAAGGACAGCATAGGGGAAATTACTTGTACTTACTAGTTGAGTTATAGAAATGATAAATTAATAGAAAATGAAAATGGATGGAAAATGCAACTGGCCACAGGTGGGGTCAGTTGTTTCTGTCGCACGACAGTTCCTGAGATACGACATCGATTTCTGTAGTTTCGGCCGACATTTCTGGGGTTACGCAGGTGTTCTGACGTCGCAACAGACGCTCTCTGTCGCGACGACAACACCGCGAAAGACCCTTTCTACCGCGGCGTTCGAAATGTGACTTTATCAAGCAACTACGTAGGTTCTGACGTCGCGAGGTTCTTCCGTAGGTTCTTCCGTCACGACGCTCATCGACCTTTTTAAAATTGTATGTCAGTTTCACATTGCCAGTGCGCATCGTGCTTTTCCCTTTCGTGGTATTCAAAAAGTACGTTCTTTGAATCCCGCAATGCTGATATAGCACCGATACTGGTATTGATGCCGATGTGGAAAAATGACTTTGATTCCTCGTAATTAAGCGGTGTCGACGCAACACAAACCACCTACCTACACGAGTGTGGACTCCTCAAGATCGGTCGCAGGTCTAAATCATCGCAACGGCAAAAACCAATGCGTATCTATATTGTTTTGTTTTGTAAGAAATCGCACAGGCCAGTGTACTCGCGCTTTTTATTACGCGGACACATTAGTTAATTTCTCAGACATTTTGCATAAGCTTTTGCCATGTGGAGAAGATGTTTTGGGCTGCTCCACAAAACTGCGTGAAAATCTGCGTCACTCGTATGTAAGTATTCTGGCATCGGCGCTACCGTGAGAAATCGGTACGCTGTCTAAATGGGCACTTATTCGAGAATGTTCATGTAGCTATTTTGCACTGAACAAACAAATTATGTGCGTGACAAAAAAATGTAAAAGCGAGACACAGCTGTCGAAATTAGCCGTAACAACCCTTACAGAGTCCCTGGTTACCATTGTCTATTTCCTAATTTCTTAATTTGAGATAGATATCCTAAAGCAAAATCAATGCTCCAGCACATCACAGAGTACTTTTCGATAGCAATAGCACTTTTGCTCTTCTAGAGAGGCGCCAGTTCACTAGACGGAGTGAAAGCGCCCCTTCACTATCAACCTATAAATATAAACAGCGTAGACAAAGATTACTGCTGTTGGCATGGTCAAGATGTACGTACTGAACCAAGTTATTCGCGATACAGACAGGGAGGATTGCCAAATGTCATGGCCACGCCAAAAGTGGTTCAGCGCGTACATTTTGACCGATGTCAACCAGGTTGAATAAAAGCGGCTGTTTCGTGCCGTGGTCGACAAACTGCCGTTTGCGTACACATGCTAAAACGACTAATCACTGTTTTGTGGACTGTAGGGATCCCTTGTTCTTCTGGGACATCGTCCACAAAACACCTAAAAAAAGATTTAAATATCACACCCTGCACAATTCGTTTCCTACCGTTTAAAGATCCATGTGAAACATCATGTGACAGCAAAGATTCGGCAGATTTCTACCTGGTTCGGGACAACTGAATTAAAGAGAAGAACAACTCCAACGAACATCTATTTTAAAAGCTTCTTCAGGGGTGAGTTGGCCTGAGGCTTAGCAGTGCTTATATGTGTTTCTTGCGCTTTGACAGGCACGCTGACAGTTTTCGTGGTTTGCCCTCGAGGCCTGCGAAAAGGGTCCGTGCGCCTGCCTGCGCGCATGTCAAAACGCCAGAAACGCATGCAAGCAGTGCTACGACTCACGCAATTTCACCCCTGAAAAAGGAGGCGGTCGTGCCAAACTCCAAACAAAATTAATTTTATTTCGCTGCTGGCGTTCATTATGATGAACGCCTGCAGCGGGGGCGAATGGTTTGTACAGGCGTGCGATTCACCGCGACTCCGAAAATTAGATTCACAGGATGGCTTCTGTCAGCGATCTCCAATTACCCCTGCCTCTTAACTTAGGCTATGCAATCTGCAACACTTGGGGCGCGGAAAAACAGCCTAAGAAGGAAGGCAGTGCACATGAAGTTAGCAGCCATCCGTGCTCGCCCTTGATCATTGCACCCCCCAAGGATTACCAACAATTGGATACGGCACGCGGGTCGTATAAGCGTCAACCGCACTCGGTAATTTTCAGCTGTGGCAGGGCTATATGAGAAGACGCGTGCTCTCCTGCCCATGCACTCATTTGATCACGTGACCTCAAACTAACCAGAATATTGAGCGCGTGAGAAGATAATGTCCATCATGTGTTACGGCTCAGCGTTACGGGCTTTTTCTCGCACACGTAGTGTATGGGTCGCTCGCTCATATGACTTTTGTACTTTATACAGAATATCACGGCGACAAAGACAGCGAAACTTTGCCCGGAGTGTCGATACAATTTCTGTCGCAGTAAAAGGAGAAATAGAAAACAGGCGTCGAGCTCGCTTCTACGGCGGCTGCAGACGTTGCAATGTGCATCGGCTACAAACACAGCATGAGCACCAACGACAAAACCAATAGTGGGCATCTCGCTTATCGGTATTTCGCCAGAACCCGTTTGACGCTGAAAAGGAAGCTATTTTCCACCGTATAATAACCAGCGGAAACATAACACCATAGCGCGCGGGGAGACAGCGCAAGCGAAGGGACCAGTCATCTCGGATGGCCCAAGCTTGAACTCGGCGCAGATTAACTCCAAAATGAAGCGTGTCACCCACATATGTATGGCAGAGGCAGGAAAAGTAGAAGTTGAGGGCCCATGTGTTCTAGGCGTTAGGCGAGAGAGGACCCCGCGCCGCTATCAAGAAGGTTCCTCAGCCCCCCCCCGTAGTCGGCGCCTATCCTTATGATAACCTGTAAATGGTCACTATTGCGCAGATGAATTCTCTAATTTGTGCACCTGAATGGTTGTAGCCATGAGGGCTTCCCGAGGTGTAGGTGTGTGCGAATATATTTCACTTTTCGACAGCAAATAAAATTGTGTAGTATGCGATTCGGTCTTCGAATGAAATAGTAACTATTCGTAACTAAAACTGGAGCAAAAGTGCTGTATCTGTATGACGTCACGACAGCATACGACTGCGGTTATCACTGCTGTTTTCCTTCTCCCCACCTTCCCTCTCTAACCGTCTCGCACAACGCTTATATTAACACGCATCAGAGCAATAAACATTGTTTTGGCCCGGCCACCGCCCGTGCATCGTGCGTATTTTTCAAAAAGTACGACAAATTTCATCCCCAAGGGCATAGTTTAGGCATTAAACATGATAGCTAACGTAGTGGAGCAGGCTACGTCGCTTAGAGAGCCCCACATTACCGGCTATGCCGCGATGATTTGCGCTCGCTGAATAGTCCTGTACATGCGATTAAACTGCTAATTCGTTCATAATGCTTCATGTCTGATTTTTTTTTAAATAAACAGCGCCCCATAACGTGCTATTTAATGGCAGCAAATTGCTGACGTTTTCAATACTAGGTTTGAACTTCGTTTTATTTTACCTGCGAAAAAAAAAAAAAGACGCATTTCATTATTTATTATCTATTCGAGAAGTATTCATATTCGATTCGATTCGCTTTTGGTATCTATTCGATTCATATCCTATTTGTCCTCTCAAATTACTGTTTCCACACATCTGCTGTAGAGTGTTCACTCTCGTTATAAGCTCCGCGTGCAGACTTTTCTTTCTCTCTTTCTTCCGCTAAGAGATGACGACACATCGGCATGTCTTTGTCACATAAGTACACGTGACGTCAGAATGAGGCTTTACTCTCACTCAAACATCCAGTTCGAATTTAGCAGCTTTGCAAAGGCATGTCGCGAAATCGCGGCGACAGGCTAGCAGAGGTTAACATCTGGTTCTCACTCGCCATGTCGAGTCTAGAAACTATAGATGCCGAGTCTAGACACTTTCTGAATATCCAATATGGCTGAACGGACATGGATAGGCATTGCCTCATATAAACTAAGAAGTCGGTTTAAGATTTAAAAAAAAAAAAACGTTTTCTCTCGGACTTCCTACTTTACAACGAAAATCGGTAAAATTTGTAAATATATATAAAAAGCTTATGCGTCGAGTTTAAAACCTCGCAGCTACCTAAGTTATAAGTTGCACCTGTACGAACGACTTAAGAGAGCAAATTTGGTCGGTTAGTTTACACTTTACATTAAACCGCTTCATACAGCATAAGCAATCGCAATATAATCCCCTTGTGATATTGGACAGTTTCTACCGTACGCTGTTGTGTTTTCAAGAGTGCAATGAGTATTTTTCGAGATCGCATATGGCGTAGAATATTATTTCCACTCTTCAAACAGAAATAGAGAATGAGATTAGGTAAAAAGGAAAAGAAAGAACACTCTCTAAACAATTCAATTTCTTTTTCGTAAGTCTGTGTTTTCAACATCTCTTTAGTCCATATTTTCTTTGTATTCTATTTCTCACCCTAATCATCATGAGTTTCATGTCTCGCGACGCGGCTTCTAGCTCTACTCTATGTTACTCTATTCAGCTATTTAAATGGATGACACAAAGAATCTGACATGAGGAGCATGCATGATTAATGGTAACGTAAAATATGTTTAATGTTAAAGCTATACTGGAGAAGAATTAAGTGGAAATGTCGCGTTAAATGTACGGGGGCTTTCCCTTTTCCAGGAAAAGGACAATAGGCTAACAGATTTATTTGCGTGCTCGCGTTCATTATTGTACGATTATGTCGTAGCTATGACGCACATCGTAGAGCACTCTCCTTTTTATTAAGAGAGAAGTGCTCTACGATGCGTCAAAGTTGTAACGTAACCTTTTATAAGAAGAACGCGCTATAATGTGTGCTTCTTCCGCCACGACAGCCGCTTAAAGTGCGTTGGACTATACTTCGCTCCCAATGACACGCTTGCCCAAACCCCCGTGTGCTTTTCTCATGTCTTATATCAGAAAAGTATGGCAACGGAACCGATTCCATGCCTACTATGACCTATTTATTTATTTATTTATTTATTTATTTATTTATTTATTTATTTATTTATTTATTTATTTATTTGTTTGTTTGTTTGTTTGTTTAGTTTATTTATTTATTTATTTATTTATTTATTCATTTATTTATTTATTTATTTATTTATTTATTTGTTTGTTTGTTTGTTTGTTTGTTTGTTTGTTTGTTTATTTATTTATTTATTTATTTATTTATTTATTTATTTATTTATTTATTTCATTTCATTCATTCATTCATTCATTCATTCATTCATTCATTCATTCATTCATTCATTCATTCATTCATTCATTCATTATTATTTATTTATTTATTTATTTATTTATTACAGTATTCTCAAGGCCCCATCCCGATTGGTGTTACAGAAGGGGTGGGTACATCGCGATCGTACATACAAATTGCAACACCATGGACAAAATGAAACATCATATTATAACACGGAAACAACCAGCATAATAATTAGCAGTGCAGAGTGCAGGTTGTTCTGAAAAGGGTCAATAAACGGTGGCCTTAAATGACAGTGCGTCTTCCAAGCCGTCGATAGCGCCGGGAAGGTAGTGCCCTTCTGAGTTAGTCATGGGTATAAATGAATCATGTATAAATGCATCATGAAGCGAGTCATTGCATTCGGGTATTTAAAAATGTGTTGCACGGACAGAAATAAGTGAGACAACAAATAATGATGGCGCGAATAAATAGAAAAAAATTACATGAAATGGTGTTCTAGTATGGCAAAGCTAGGGAAACGTAAACGCAGCTATTGTCTCATTAATTAAAATTATACATGCCTACTTCCAAAGTAGAAGACATAATAACAACGTATGTATGAGTCAATTTGAAACTTTACATGTACTCGCAAAAAAAATTTTTAAAAGCAGGACGCCATATCAAACGCATGTGCACTAGGCGCATATCCAGCAAGAATGTGCGCTACCTTGAAATTGAAAGAATAAAAAAACTACCCGAGTCAAAATCGCAGACTAAATTACGGAAAACAGCATAGGAAGAAACCGACAACTGCAGTGAACGAAGCTATAGTCAAGGCCAAACACATATACTTAGGGTTGGTGCCATTTATCGAGTACGACATCATCATCATCATTATCAGTATTCAGGGCGCCATCTAGTACAGTATAGTGTAGCAGTTCTGTAGCAGGACGTCAACGCAATCGATCGTTGTCCGCGATCTGAGCAGTGAGGCGAGTCGATCGCCAATATTTAGAGCTATCGTATTTCGACGGGGCGCACAGTTAGATCTAAATGAACTCGCAAGAAGCGACACCATGGCCAGAGTTAAAGCGGACAAATAGGCGTTATGGTGCACTCTGAAACAAGGCTCACGCGCTGGGCATCTTATGAAGTCTCATAAAGTTTGTAAGCACGGCTGAGGACGACGTCACGTCGCTTTATGACACGACGAAGCATCTAACAGCATCAAGGTTAGGCATAGGTATACATATGTGCTTCGTCCTTGTGAATGGCCACCTCCAGTGTACCGACCGCAATTCGTGGGGCAAACTCCGGTCACAGCTAACGCGGTTAAGTAACGTTGCCATTGCAAGTTGCGCACTTCACAAAATGATGCAAGTGACCCTTTCCTCGAGCTCTGGAAATCAGTGGCACGAGCATGCAACCAATGTTTAAGATAAATCGTCGCAATAATTTCTGGCTCCACTATCTGTTTTTAGGAAAAATTATAACTGCGCTAAAACGAGACACGAGAACGAAGTGGACAGGACGTGTCTCGTTTTAGCGTGTCTCGTGTCTCGTTTTAGCGCAGTTATAATTTTTCCTAAATGTCTTACCAACTAGCCCCCCATCAAACGCTTCTCGAATTCCACTATCTGTGTAGAGTTGACACCAAACGTGGCAGCTAAAATTGAGTTTTCTTCGTTTCCGAAAGGTGGCATAGTAAGTGAACCTTTCGCCGAATCGTAACACCTGTGTGATGAGGGGCATAAGTGCCATTAAACTTTATAACGCATAACTGTATAACGTATAACCACGTAATACATAGCTGCTATAAATTACCGCGTGCGGTCTCTCTAAACTAGTCAATATACCTATCAGTGCAAGAGTGGGACTAAATTTATGGCGCTAATGTAAGCACATTGCTGTTTCTTTCTTGAGAGAACTTATGGCGGATGCGAATTAAGGCTTTCCCAATTTGACTAAATAGAAGACAGCTGCTTAGGAGAGTTGATCCAACTCTCCAAATTAACGTAACCTTTTCGCCTGCCCTGACGAGAATCACTGCGCTTGAGTTCTCAATTGTTGTACTTCTTTAACACCAGCTTAACGTAAAGTCTGGCACATATTACGAAGGTGTTCCTTTTCTTTTATTTTTCTTTTAGTATTAGTAATTCGTCCACGTCAACCTTGATTCTCGTGATACATTGGAGTACCAAGCGCCTTTAAACAGTTTTCTTTCAATTTATATGGCTCTCCAAACCAAGAGTCGATTGGCCGTATTATACGAGCGTAAATTTCCCTCTTCCACTGTCGTTATTTCTCTCTCTCTCTCTCTCTCTCTATTTTCGTGTGCCTAAAACTGTCTTTCGCAGTACAAGTTCGCGTCTACATTGTATACCGGTTAACGGCATTCCGAGATAGCGCGAACGGTGACGAGCTGATCGAAGAACCTCGATTTTCCTCCCTAGCTGAACTTCCCTCTTTCCCTTTGTGTGTGTGTGTGTGTTTCTTTTTTTCTCTTTTTTTTTACAGCAAAGCTGTCTATGGCTAGGGTTCTATGCATTTTTCGTGTCCGCCAACAGACCTGCGTGTGCAAAAACTCAGCTCCCGACTTTAATGCGAAATCGGTTCATTCTATGCAAAAGCTTATACGTCTCATCACTTGTATATGCATTTTGAGTAGATTAGTTATCAATAGGCACCATTTTCAAGATCAGCAGACTCACAGGTAGATAATAGGGCTTCATAAACATTTGCCACTGTGCGACCCGCGTTGGCCACGTGTACGCTCGCACCGCCCTCTCTTTGTCGTCGTTCCGAGCGCTTTTATAACGTATAACCATAGCCTAGTTTCCTTCCGCACTTCCGGCGTGGCGGTTCCGTTGCGCGTAGGGAGCCTACGTTGCATGTAGGCTCCTTAGTTGCGCGTGACTACCTTCGGCCGAGTGGCGGTCCCGTCGCTCCTGTCTAGCTACCTCCGGTTCCCCGAGGCGGCGGTAGTCTTCCACACGAATGTACGCCGCCGATCAAAATAAAAGTGTGTGTGCATGCGTCTTTCTTCGGGATGACCACCGTCGCTGCTCAAGAGAAATATAATTTGCTCATGCCTCTGATCTAAATTTTGTGTCACCTCTATGTCGTGTGCTAAACTGCTACGCTGGTAATCCACCTTCACAGCAGTGGAATGGCGTGTGATTTTTTCTTTCTCGTACATAGTCAAACCTGCGATTTTACGAAAGGAAAGACAAGAAGGTGTGAATGGCCAAACTGCCTGCACAACCTGTCGCCCACATCACCCCAGGCCAACAACAACAAAAACAAAATGAATGAATGACTGATGGAATGAAGCGATCTTTCAGCTGCGTCCCTCCTCGGTTAGGTCACTCGTCGTCGCCGTTGTCCTCGGCCAAAAACACTTTGCGGAAGTGATCTGTTACGGCGTCAGTGTCGAAGCTGTGGACGACGGTCACGCTGTGCGTTATGTGAGGCAAGTGATTTTGAAGCCAGGCGTGCACCATCTGGCCTCGGGTGTAGTCGCCGTGCAGCTCGACGTCGGAGCGGCTTTCCATCGACCCGTTCACGCTGTCGGGAACCAGAGCGGCCAGCACCGCCAGGAAGTCTCCGAGCAGGAACGATCTGGATGTGTGCTCTAGGCAGCATTCGACGGTGTGGTTGCTCACATCGCGCAGGAACCTCGCCAGCTTCGTGTCCTCCGCTACTACATCCTTGTAGACGTGCTGGAAAAAAATTAATCACAAATAATTAAAGCCACTATCCAATGACTGCAGAATTGTTAACTGCAATACGACACCGCCTGTCCAAGGTGCTCCAAAGCTTTATCCAAAACTACACGGTGACGCCGACATGCGGAAAACTGCAGAACTAAACACCGTTCCAATTAGTGGCGTTTATTAAAACTAATTTTTCGTATGTCGGCGCCTCTGAGTAGTTTTGTAGCTTCTTAGACCACGTGTTGCAGATAATTTTGAACGTAGCTGCAAATTTTGGAACGTGAAGGAAGGTGCAGAAAACAAGACGAAGTCGAGAATATAAAACAGCGCTGACTAGCAACCAATTCCTATTGCATCTTGACGTAATATTGTAACCAGCAGAACAGGGAAAACTAATAGAAATGAAACGAGGTGAAACGAAGGGAAAGGAGCAACGTCGGCTATGGTGGAAAATTCCAGTGCAAAATACAGAGTTCTAGTCCCTTGTCGTGCTTTCCTCGTAATATTTCGGTGTAGCCGGTGTTATGCGAAACAACGCCCCTAGAGAGACTATACGACAAGGGATAACTAGTGTACCCGCTGTGGTTGCTTACTGGCTATGGTGTCGGGCTGCTAAGGACAAGGTCGCTGGATCGAATCCCGGACCCTGCCACGGCGGCCGCATTTCGATAGGGACGAAATGCGACAACACCCGTGTACTTGGATTTAGGTGCACGTTAAGGCACCCCAGTGGTCCAAATTCTTCCGGAGTTACCCACTACGGCGTGCCTCATAATCAGATCGTGGTTTTGACACGTAAAACCCCGTAATTCAAGGAATAACTTGTGCTGAGCACTGGGACTTCTTGCTCGCATTACGTCGTCCTGCTTTTAAAGCGACAGCGTTAAGGTCCCCATGTCGCAAAAAAATCCGGTGGCGGCGTCCTGCGTCGGCGACGACCGTCTTGTGAGCGAAAAATCAGCCTCAACCACGCATACCTAACCACGTAGGCCCTCGGCGTGGATAAGAGGCGATACTGACCTAATTGAATTTCTCAAGGTAAATGTGTCAGAAAAATCGAAAAGTAGATTTTAAAACACAACCTACAGACATGATAGTGTCGGATTGTAATTTCACTATACGAGAAAACAATTCTGTTACGCGGAAACTCAAACACAAACCCCTTTTCCAGAGTTTCTACCATTCACAGAGTGGCACGGCCCGCTCTGTTCCTTGCAAGAACACCATCCAGATGGCGCTCGCATCTGCAGCAGCGGCGCGCGCGGAGTCGAAGGTGCAGTTCCACCCGTACCAAGGTTTAAAAATCACGATCACATATTGTAAAAAAGCCAGCAGATCCCACGCCCTGTGGGAATCTATGTTATGCGAAGTAGTATGTGGGGAGCCTACCAAGTTAACCAAACGACTATGAGAGCACCAAGACGTAGGCGGTTCTTTCATGACCTACATTACACGCATGTCATGACATTCATGTCATGAGTCCTAGGGAGCCCCTTTAGCTACACCTAAGAAACCTTAAGGCGAAAGTCTTAGTCATGCTCATGATTATGACTTCGACCATCAACCTTTAGCCTTTTCCTTCACTTAATACCACATCCAAACCCATTCCATTGGTTTTTTTAGTGTTAATTCTTTTTCGCTGTCATTGTCATTTTTGCTGAGTCATGCTCATGATTATGATTTCTACCATCATCATTTAGTGTTTTCTTCACTTAGTGCCCACGTCCGAACCGATTGCAGTGGTTTTTGAGTGTTATTCTTTTATCGCTGAGTCATTGTCATTTTTGCTGAGTCATGCTCATGACTGTGACTTCTAGCAGCATCCTTTAGTGCTTCCTTCACGTAGTACCCAGGTCCAACCCCATTTCAGTGGTTCTTGAATGTTAATCTTTTTTCGCTGAGTCATTGTCATTTTTGCTGAGTCATGCTCATGACTATGACTTCTACCAGCATCCTTCAGGGCTTCCTTCATTTAGTACCCACATCCGAAACCATTTTACGTGGTTTTTGAGTGGTAATCTTTTTCGCTGGGTGATTGTCATGACCTACATGACACGCATCTCATGACATTTATGTCATGACCTATCACTTATGTTAGTCATAGACTCCTGTCATACCATGCCTATTTTGGTAGCTACCAAGTTAACGAAACGACCATAAGAGCACCAAGACGTAGGCGGCTGTTTCATGACCTACATGACTACATGACATATCTTCTATGTTCGTCATATACTCTTGTCATAGTATGCCAGTTCTGGCACATACCAAGTTAATGGAACGACCATGAGATCACAAAGACGTAGGCGGCTAGATAGATAGATACTGTCAAAGTATCAAATGTTCGCCAAGAAATGCTTGGCATTTAAAAGCAAACAATAACGTATGATGTCACTACTATGGGTGCTATGGGTGCATTATAGGTTCCACGCCGTATTTACTTAGGGGGCTCGTGACAGCCCTAAGTAACTACGGCGTGGAACCTATAATCATACAGAGCTAAACGAATAATTACACCATCTTTTATCGCAAACAGTTCAAAGCGACTGCCACGAGTGACATGGCTTCGGACCGTTAAGCTGCACGCACCATATAAACCGATGGTGGTGGTCACGTGGTGCCGCGCACTACTGACCGTACCACCAAAACATCCGAGCCTATTGACCACGTCGAGGACATAACGAATCGAAAGCAAGATGGAACCACCCGCCCCCTCCCCTCTGCCTACATTTCCATAGGTATGTAAGTCAAATACCACGATTGACCCGAGTCGAATACGGAGGAACGCATGTTCAAGAAGAATGGAACCTTGGATCGATTGGCCGAGAAGTGGTAGCGGCGCGCGACCAGCGTTCGACAACGCGGTCACTGTGTGACCTTCATCAACTGCACATGGCTGACTGTATGGTGCACCGGCGGGCGGCTTGTGACACTATTTGACCGCCAGCTCCAGTTTCCGTGACGCACCCAACCTTTCACTTGCAGTCCGATGCCGCACTTACATTGCAAAACTTGTATTGCAGTAGTTGCAATGAAATGAAATGCAATTATTCAAGCGAAGCTTGTATTGCCTAACAAGTGTCGGTGCCGTTGAAGGTGTGACCGAAAAAAAAAAAAAAAAAAAAAAAACGTCTCACGCACGTCTCGCGCAAGTGAGGGAAAACGGTGGTGAACCACTGGTGAAACACTTGAGGCGCGTGCCCCTAACACGTGACGGGGGCACCCAATCAGGAGCCGGCGCGCGCCCGGGAAAGGGCAAGGAAAGGAAAGGGCCTCTCGCGCGTTGCTTCGGGTCTCCTTTTTCAGTGCTCCTTTCCTTTCCTATCTCCTTTTCTCCCACTCTCCCCTCCCCGTTGGCGCTGAGCCGTGCTCCCTCAAGGGCTGCAGAAGTTAGCGCCAACCTTTCCTTTTCTCATAACGAATCACTTAGTAGCTAACAGTGCACGCTCGGCAAACGGATGGGAAGGCAGAGCGTTGTTCGGTCGGCGGCCGAACAGGCCGCTTTCGACGAGAAACGCCGTTAACGTCGCCGGGTGTAGGCTCGCGTTCGCCGTGCGGATCCTGCGTTCAATGCAGCCCAAGCCCAGGTTCGGTTACAGCGGCAGGCAGCGGATCGCACGTTGCCCGTCTTACCTAAGCCCAGCGTCAACGAAGGGCAGCGAACCCCGAAGCCAGGGAACCCGACAACCAATTTTGAGGGTACGACAAGTTTCGCGTGCCCCCCTGTTCCCGGTAGGGGAAGGGCCGACGAATCTTTTATTTTTATTTCCTTTTATTTTTCTTCACTTTCAGAAGCTGGAAATTAATGAAGGTTCCTTGGATAAACTTGCCACTGAAAAGACTTTGCAGCAAGTTCAAGTTACTCAGCTTTGGTTTACACGCGGCACCGGTGGTGCACGCGCTCTTGCCCGTCAATCACCATCTCATGGGCAAGTTTACAAACACATGTTAGGAAGGCGCAGATACTAGGCGCATTGGTGAACTGTCCGGGCTTTCTGCGACGTGGCATCGTGGCACTGCCTATTATGAACCCGGAAAACGGAGGCGGTTGCCCCCGAGATTTGGTTGGAGAACATTTGCGTCTTCTTCCCGCCTCTATTGCATAGTTTTTTAATTGTTTTTTTTTTCGTGAATAAAGATGTGACATAGAAGAGTGATCAGACAAGAGGACTCAAATCAACGCAAGTGCTAAGTATCACTTGGTATAGGAAGTAAAACACCAGCTCAGCGCACGTCTCGGACGTGCGCTGAAGGCACAGAGGCATGGAAGACTTCACCAACCAGTAGAAACACGGAGTATAACTTAATTGTTATCACAAGGAAGGTATCTGATATTCCAATCGACGCTCGAAATTTCGGGTATTCCCATTTCTGTAGCTTCTAAAATATCGCTATTCGATCGCCTTCCCCCATGCCCCCTAAACACTGGAGGCGGCCGTCGCTGAAACACCCGGTATCACTCACCAAAGGCACTGCGGCTTGAAGCATGGCTTCCCAGACCACGATGGTCACGGGACAAGTGGCTCTCTGCAGAACAACGCGGGCCGCCTCCGGGTCGGTGATGAAGTTGAACTCAGCGGCTGGCTTGACGTTGCCCTTTCCTGCAAAACGTATATGGCAAAACATGCAAAAGACTTACCTCGAGAAGCAGCATGATATAGCGAAAGTTCATTCCAGTGAAAAGCATGCTATGAATGAAAATGAGGTGATGTCGCTGGTGAATAGTGCCAATGGATGAGGTTTTCGGACATACGTGCTTCACCATATTTGCTTACACGTCTGTATATTAAGGTGTGTCGGAATCGACGCGGTACTATATAACTGGCAAATAGGCTTATGAATCAAAATTGACTAAGTACGTTTTGATTAACCACTATAAAAGGCACATTGTAGTCGCATAACTAAGCAAACGAGAATTAAGGCAAAACACGTCCATATATGTAATATGATCAGCACCAGATCCATAATATATACTTGGTCCAAAGGCATTTCTGTTCAAGCTAACATTCTAGTTAACGTTTTCCCAAACGCCACATCACAGACATCCCCCGTTAAGCACTGGAAATTGGGTTAGTCGTGTCCGTCCTTTCCTCTACGCCCAATGTCGTAGCCTGGAAACTTCCTCATCACCACTCTCGCGCTCGACGTACGCGAAAAAAAAAAAAAAAAAGACCGCCTCCATTCCACCCTGTGAAAGCGGATGTACAGTGGTGCGGACGTTAGACAAGTACCACCACCCCGACTGACGTTAGATGACGTCACACTATAGTACTACCACTGCAAGAGACGTATACGTCATGCCCGCACGCGCGTGTCCGGAAGTGCAGAATACAGCCTCCTTCTTGTAGGCCCTCCACCTGGCGCAAGTGCATTATTGAACTAATTGAATTTCTCGAAGTAAACTGTGTCACAAAATTCGAAACGTATGAGTTGCACAGAACCTGCAGACATGATGGCATCGGATTGTAATTCGAATATACGAGAAAACATAATTCTGTGACGTGGAAACTCAAACACAAAACCTTTCCCACCTTCCAGTTTTTGTGTGAGCACGCCACGAGAAATCCCGACCAAGAAGAGGCTAACAGCTTCACTGTAATAAAAGCTTTTCCCGCAATTACAACGCCTCTTGGAATTGAACCCGTGCGCCTGTGACAATGTGAAGTGTGGAAGCAGAAGCGCTAATTGCTCAACATCTCGCTCTGAAACAGTGACCTTTGCGCATGTATTTAGGATGCCACCACAGGCCACACTATGACGGAGAAAGGCGACCTTGTCCGGTATCGCAAATAAGTTGTTCTCGGTTATGTGCATATTCCCGAGCACAACTTATTTGCAATATGGACAAAGTCGTTGAACTCGTCGCTGAATTAACTGTGGTCTTGCTAAACACGTTGTTTTCGGCGCAAAGTACAGAACATTAAAAAAGGTGGACAAGTTGGAGACAGTGGAGTGTGCCATATGGCGCCAGATGGCGCTCCGCTGTCCCTCAGCCCCTTTTAAAGCCCCTATATATAAAAAAATGTGGTTGATCCCTCTTATATAGGAATCGGTATAGAACACGAAAGTGAAACGTGTCTTCACAGAAGTAGTGTAATGTTTATTGCACATTGATATATAATGTCTATTGGTGTTTTGTGGCTAAAGCGCCCTTAGGCGTTGATGCACCCACGCTGACGCCTGGTGGCACGTCTCCTCCATCACGACTACCAACGTCGATGACCATGAGCAACCGTCGTGCATATGGAAGCTGCACTACGCTGCACACGCTAGCACAACGCGAAAGACGAAGCACGTAACTGACACACTAATACAACGCGCAAGACAAAGCACGTAACTGAATCGTCACCGAGTCAAATCAGCGCGTACAGCGCGTCGTAATTGCAGCCTCCGCGATCAACTTCAGAAACATTTTCAGAGCTAATTGCGGAGGCCACGCTCCGCTGTGCTGAGTACGGTGAACGCCACCTAGGTGGCGTTGGTAGTGCTTCTTGATGCCAGCGTCCCTTCGAATGCTGGCATCGAGGCGTCGTAGTACTGAGACCACCGAAGCGTTCACTGTCGGTGCGCGTTAAGGCCGGAATACATGGAGCGAATAACCGGCGTCCGAGCGAAGAACTTCGTCGGGCGGCGAACGTCCGACGGCCGGCGTCAAGAAATTTGCCGTCCGCAGCCGATCTGCCTGTCCAAACATTTTCGTCGGGCGAACGCCGCCGCCGGAAGCGTCTAGCGCGCAGCGGTGGACGACAGCCAATCAGGAGGCACTAGTTCCGGTCGCAATGCATGCTGGTGTTTCGCGCGCGCGCGCCTTTTCGCGTCGTCTGCAATCGCGTTGGTGTTGCCGTGTCTGCATGTCTCTGCACCGATTGAGTAGTTCCTAGTATGATCTCTCAGGAATCGCGTTGTATTTGTACATCCCATATCCGCTGATCTGCGAGGAAACAGACAAGCAGTGCAAGCTCTCTACAACAACCTTCAACAGAAATCTTCTGATCTCAGAGGCCACATGCTGTCGTCATGCCTATCTCCCGACTTCCCCGATAGATGGCGTTGGCATCGGATATTTCTTTCGCTAGGCTTAGACGCGTTCGAAACGAGAAGCGATCTCGAAAACTACTCAAGGTTATCCATAATACTCTGTCGTCGAAGCGGCCTGAGACTAAGCGAAAGCCGTTTACGCAGTCATTTGCTTCCAACTAAGTGAATTCTACAAGGACAACGCCAAATTCAGTTCGAAGCGGGCGGCCGGGACCGCCGCCAACACGGCGGCCAACGCGCGGCGGCGTTCGCCGCATGTATTGCAACACAGCAAACATCCTGCGTCGTGTCGCCGCGTCGTTACTTGACGCGTGAAGTTCGTCGAGAAAGTTCGCTCCATGTATCCCGGGCTTTAGTGTCATAATGCAGTACTTCTCTTTTCTGCTCATAGGCGGCGGCACCGCCCCGAGCAAGAGCGCGGGTACACGGAGGAGTGTTAGATATATAAGGCGCGTCTGTGTAGCTCTCTGCGAATGCGTTTGTGGCGCAATGGGTTAAACGCTCGGCGATCTATCGTCGCGGACCGAGAGGTCGTGGGTTCGATTCCCAAATTTTGCATGTTTGTGGAACTTTTTCTTCTGGTTTCTTTCTTTGTATTATGTTCTATGACGTATTTCCGTGACGGAAATACGTCAGTGAAGTCTTGGTGGACCCCGGAATAAAACACTTTCGTGTTAAAAGTAGCGCCATTCTTAGATCTTGCCGCCACCGCGCTCACCCCGGCGTTTCCTCCTTGCCGCCGCCTGTCGCCCCAGCCTCCTCCGCTCCCCCATTGGCCAATCCATGTCACGTGGAAGCACGCGTTGCGCTTTTGTATATTTTTTTCTTTCCAGCGCGCTCCGACTGCCATTCTCGGGCCTGTGCGACGAAAGTGGTGTACGCACAAACGGATCAAACGTGTTAGGGACAAGAACTTCGTTGTGATTGCATGCTGCTGCGCCTTAAGTTGCCGCAACCGACAAGGCGAGGGCAAAAGGCTTTTTTTGTTTACCATCCGGCGTGCGCAAACGCTTGCTGCACACTTGATATTTGCGCCGTCTCGCATCTTCGCGTTGCTACTTCCAAAACGGCATTATTAAGACCAGTTACTGAATGACGAAGCAAAATCGCGCCTCAAAAGCTTCTCCGCAGGGTGCGATCAAAGTTTTCCTCGGATTTCCTCTGGTAGCGCGTTAGCTGTCGCCTGCCACGGCAGGCCCGACGCAGGCGGCGCCACTGTCGATATCGCGCCTTGATCGCGCTGGTCGCGCCGAGCGCGATAGTGGAACGGAGGAGGAGGGAAGTGGATGGCGCTACTTTTTATATATAGGGGCTTTAGTCCCTTTTTTTAACGGCGAAGCTGTTTAAGCCATCCGTAAAAAGTGCGCGTTTCACGAAAAGCACGCCGCGCCGTAGCCATGGCAACTAGCGACGACGCAGCTGCCTGCCACTGCGTTGCCTAGCAGCCACCTCGCGGAGCGTCGCGCGCTATGCTCGGGAGAGAGAAACAAATTGTAGCAGCACCAACGTGGTAACGCGCAGAGGCGCTGCCGACGCCAACCGCGCTTCTCCGCTTCTTCGCATTAGCGCCAAACGCTCTTGGTGTCCGTGACTGCAGCAGGCACCTCCGCTGGGTGCTCGGCCGAGCTCCCACCAGCTGCGTGCTATTGCGCATGCTCCGTGACGTCATCCTGGCGTTTCGTCTGTTGTGCGCCGCCTTACAGTGTGCATAGCTTTCGCCCCACTTCCCCTACATGTGCTCGGACTGCAAGTGCTTCGCGAGGCGTTCCCCGATGCCACGGACTGCGAGGAAATGCTTAACACTTCGTATAACTTAGCATCACTTGGCATATTACTTCGTAAAACTTAACATCACTTCGTATAGCCATGACCAGCTAGGGACTGATCAGCTCCGCTGTGTCTTTAGCCTTCCATGCGCCACTAGTGCAAGCTACCCCGATTTTTTATGTTCCCTACTTTGCTCCAGAAACATATTTGTTTAGCAAGCTCAGACACCAACGAGCCTAAGAACAAGTTCTTCTGGATTAACTGCTGTCGGGCAGTGAACGAGTTCAGTGACGGAAAAATCCCTGTAACAGCAAACAAGTAGTGCGCATGCGCACGTGGACAAACGAAGAATAATTAAACAGGCCTGGAGACAAAGGTTTCCGGCTATTATTATTATTATTATTATTATTATTATTATTATTATTATTATTATATGACAAAGAAGTCTGGCACGGCTGTGGACGACACGAAGGACGCCGACAGGAAGACACAACTGCGTAGGCTTAGCCAGGCGCACCAGGAACAGCGTCGAGCCCGAGCCCCACTTCAGTAGCGCTGGCAATCCGGCTGCGGAGCTCTGCACGGCGTACTTCTTCTTCCTTACATCTTCCCCCCTCGCTGAAGACGGAGCCGCACAGGAGGCCTAAGGCGTCGTAAGGACGAAGGGCTCGTGATACGGCTTGAGCCGATCGACATGGACAGTTTCGCGGCTCCGGCGACGCAGGTCCGTAGGGGGCGTCAGAGGTTCGATGACGTAGTTCACCGGAGAAGTTTGCTGTAGAACCCGGTAGGGTCCATGGTATCGGGATACAAACTTGGAGGAGACACCTGGTGTTGAAGTAGGAGGCACCCACAACCAAACGAGAGCGTCAGGCGAAAACTGCTTGTGGGGGCGCCCGTCGTCATGACGAAATTTCTGTAGCGCTTGTTCTTGCGTTGTTAGAGAGCGAGCTAGTTGCCGACATTCTTCTGCATACCGGGCGGCTTCGGAAACCGGTGTACCCTCTGATAAGTCGGGACGGTAAGGAAGAATAGTGTCAATCGGAAATGACGGTTCTCGGCCGTATAGAAGAAAGAAGGGAGAAAAGCCCGTCGTTGCCTGGGGTGCCGTATTGTAGGCGTACGTGACATAGGGAAGGATGAGGTCCCAGTTTGTGTGGTTGGAGGCGACATACATCGAAAGCATGTCGCCAAGAGTTCGGTTAAACCGCTCTGTCAATCCATTTGTTTGCGGGTGATATGCGGTGGTACAGCGATGAATAATGCGGCATTCAGTGAGAAGTTCTTGAATGACATCGGCGAGAAAGACGCGACCTCGGTCGCTCAGGAGTTCGCGGGGGGCGCCGTGACGGAGAACGAAGCGTTGAAGCAGGAAGGAGGCAACGTCACGAGCTGTCGCGGCTGGTAGAGCGGCCGTTTCTGCATACCTCGTGAGGTGGTCTATGGCTACAATGACCCAGCGATTGCCAGCAGCTGTGTATGGCAGAGGCCCGTATAGGTCTATTCCAACGCGGTCAAAGGGTCGCGAAGGGCACGGTAAAGGTTGCATTGGTCCAGAAGAGCGGCAAGGATCAGGCTTGCGGCGTTGACATTCTGTGCAAGAGCGAATGTACTTTTGCACAAATGTGTACATACCGCGCCAATAAAACCTATGACGTAGTCTGGTGTAGGTCTTGAAGAGACCAGCGTGTGCACACTGAGGGTCGGCGTGGAAAGCGGCGCATACATCAGTGCGGAGCTGCCGGGGTATGACAAGCAGCCATTTGCGGCCGTCGGAACTGTAGTTACGGCGATAGACGATTCCGTCGCGGATGGCGAAGTGCGAAGCTTGTCGGCGGAGCGCTCGGGATGGTGGGCGTGCAGGTGAATCAGAGATGTAATCTATCAAAGATGAAATCCAGGAGTCCTTGCGCTGCTCCAAAGCCATGTCGACAGAAGCGAATGGGGGAACTGGGTCATCTAAAACGGAGACACTGACAATTTCGGCGTGGACAGGCGAGCGCGAAAGAGCATCGGCATCGGCGTGCTTCTTGCCGGAGCGGTAGACAACACGGATGTCGTACTCTTGGAGCCTCAGTGCCCACCGGGCAAGGCGGCCGCAGGGATCCTTGAGGGACGACAACCAGCAAAGTGCGTGGTGATCGGTAACGACATCGAAGGACCGGCCGTACAGGTATGGGCGAAACTTTGTAATGGCCCAGATGATCGCGAGGCATTCTTTTTCAGTGACTGAATAATTCGCCTCAGCTTTGGTGAGAGTGCGGCTCGCGTAAGCAACAACATATTCCTGGTAGCCGGGCTTTCGCTGGGCGAGCACAGCGCCAAGACCAACGCCGCTAGCATCCGTATGGATTTCCGTGGGAGCAGTGGGATCGAAATGGCGCAGTATCGGTGGTGTTGTAAGCAGGCGCCGTAGCGTCGCGAAGGCCTCGTCGCAAGGCGGTGACCATGCGGAAAGATTGGGGTCTCCCCGAAGAAGCTCTGTCAGCGGTGCCATAATCGAAGCGAAATTTCGAATGAAGCGGCGGAAGTACGAGCAGAGGCCAATGAAACTACGCAAGTCTTTTAGAGTCGTCGGCCTTGGGAATTCTTTAACAGCACGGAGCTTTGTGGCATCGGGGAGAACGCCATCCTTCGATACGACATGTCCGAGAATTGTCAGCTTTCGTGCCCCAAAGTGACATTTTTTCAGGTTGAGTTGGAGGCCAGCGTCACTGAGACAGCGTAAAACCTGCTCCAAGCGATGAAGGTGAGTAGGAAAATCTGGTGCAAACACTACTACATCATCCAAATAACACAAGCACGTGTTCCATTTGAGGCCTCGAAGAATAGTATCCATCATCCGCTCAAAAGTGGCGGGTGCGTTGCAAAGGCCGAATGGCATCACACGAAATTCGTATAAGCCATCTGGTGTGATGAAAGCAGTTTTAGGCTTATCGTCTGCAGCCATAGGCACTTGCCAATAACCAGAGCGTAGATCGAGGGAGGAAAAGAACTCTGCGCCTTGTAAGCAGTCTAAGGCATCATCAATCCGCGGCAATGGATAAACATCCTTTCGAGTTATTTTGTTTAGGCGACGGTAATCCACGCAAAAGCGGATCGAGCCATCCTTCTTTTTAACCAAAACAACTGGCGATGCCCATGGACTGTCGGACGGTTCAATGACACCACGCTGCAGCATTTCACCTACTTGCTCATCAATGACGCGTCGTTCTGTCGACGATACGCGGTATGGTCGCTGCCGTAGCGGTGAGTGAGCACCAGTGTCAATCCGGTGACATACAGTCGTCGTTCGACCCAGGGAAGAGCTATGGCTGTCAAAAGCAGGGCGAAATTTCTCGAGGAGACGGAGAAGGTCATGGCGTTGCTTGGGGTTTAAGGCGCTGTCGATGACGTGACTGAAAACGTCTTCAGGCGATGAGGCAGGTGCGGGACTACCGGAGAGGGTGTTGACCTCGGACGAACCAAGAAGTTCCAACGTGGTAATGGTGTCGTAAGGCTCCACAGTGCCGAGAGATTCACCGCGAAGCAACGTAATCGGGAATGGGAAGTGGTTGCATACAGGAAGGTGAGTCGCGCCTGCTTGAAGGCCAAGCAGCGCGGTTGGCAGTGGTGAGATGTGGCGATGAACGAAAGCAGTGGAAGGAGTGAAGAGTACGGTAGAGTCGCAGGCAACGGAACAGGACACAGGTGCCAGAACGGATGCGTGCGGAGGTATCTGGAGGTCGTCAGTGAGGGACAACTTGGTGCGGGAAAGCGAAACGTCGTCAGATATGGCATTTCCAAGCGAAGAGAAGGCGACTTCTGCACGGGAGCAATCAATAACAGCTTGGTGACGGGAGAGAAAATCCCAACCTAAAATAATATCGTGGGAACAGTGGGGAAGAACGACGAACTCGACGAAGTAGAGCACTCCTTGAATTTCAAGTCTGGCGGTGCACGCAGCCACTGGCTGGACGTGCTGTGCTGTGGCCGTGCGGAGTAATGGACCGAAGAAAGGCGTCGTGACTTTTCGTATGGAGCGGCATAGTTTTTCGGCAATCACAGATATGGCGGCACCTGTGTCAATGAGGGCAAGCACAGAGACACCTTCAACAGCGACATCAATAACGTTGGGCGGCGAAAGAAGAGGGCTTGAGCGTTGCGACGATGACGCAGTTCTTGCCTCGGGAACTGCGCCACTTAGTTTTCCGTGTCAGCGGTAGAGGGACGTCGACGCATCGGGGAGAGCGAGCGACGACGAGGAGAAGGAGAACGGCGGTCAGAAACTGGGCGATGGCTTGGGCGGGGAAGGGGTAAATCGCGGTCTGGAGCGTAAGGCAATGAATGGTCGTACGCTGCTGTGCGTGGGTCGTCACGTGGATGAAGTGGACGGCGGCGGCACAGGCGTGCAACGTGTCCGGCAATACCACAGGAATAGCAGATGGGCCGATTGTCCGCTGTGCGCCAAGGATTTACTCGATGCACCGGAGGTCGTGAGGGCGTGGAGGTAAAAACAGGGCTAGGCATCGGGGGCGGAGCCCGGAACGTCGGTGGGCGTGGTCGTGCGACGGCGTCGGCGTAAGTCAATGGGGTGGTGAGTTGAGGCGCCCGCTCCAGAGGAAGAACTTCGGACACTTGTTCTTCTATAACGTGTCGTAGGGTCGGACTAAGGGACGAACTTGACTCCGGCGGGTTGTTGGAGATAAGGGAGAGCTGGCGAGCAACTTCTTCCCGGACGAATGCCTTGATCTGCGAGAGGAGGGTGGAATCTGGAAAAGGGGAGGTCAAGCCGGACAACGATTCCTGATGGGGATTAGGGCGGCGGGTGAGGAGGCGTTGACGGCGTAGCTCGTCATAGCTTTGGCATAGTTCAATGACTTGGGCAACCGTAGAGGGGTTCTTTGAGATCAGCATTTGAAACGCGTCCTCGTCGATGCCCTTCAGTATTTGTTTGATTTTATTGCCCTCAAGCATGGATGCATCGACGCGTTTGCAGAGATCGATGACATCTTCAATGTAGCTGGTAAAGGTCTCACCAGGCTGCTGAGCGCGCGACTGCAGACGCTGTTCGGCACGAAGCTTTTGAACAGCAGGACGGCCGAAGACCTCGCTGAACTTCGTCTTGAACACGGTCCAGCTTGAGACTTCGCTTTCGTGGTTTCGAAACCACAAGTGGGCAATTCCGGTGAGGTAAAATGGGACGGTGGTCAATTTCGTGACGTCATCCCATTTGTTGCTGCGACTCACGCGTTCGTATGATGACAGCCAGTCATCAACGTCGTGGTCATCACTGCCGCTAAAGATGGGAGGGTCCCGCTGACGGAGTGTGCCGGGGCATACGGAGGACTGGGGAGCAGCTGGTGGTAAGCTCGTGGCGCTTGCGGAGGTCATGGTAGCAGGGAGAATCCGGCTGCGCAATTCCAGGATGACAGAAGACCCAGCAAACCTCCACCAAATATGACAAAGAAGTCTGGCACGGCTGTGGACGACACGAAGGACGCCGACAGGAAGACACAACTGCGTAGGCTTAGCCAGGCGCACCAGGAACAGCGTCGAGCCCGAGCCCCACTTCAGTAGCGCTGGCAATCCGGCTGCGGAGCTCTGCACGGCGTACTTCTTCTTCCTTACATTATTATTGTTGTTGTTGTTGTTGTTGTTGTTGTTGTTGTTGTTGTTGTTGTTGTTGTTGTTGTTGTTGTTGTTGTTGTTGTTGTTGTTGTTGTTGTTGTTGTTGTTGTTGTTGTTGTTGTTGTTGTTGTTGTTGTTGTTGTTGTTGTTGCAGCGAACCTGTTAATGGCTAGGTCGCCGAGGATCGTATCCGCGTGTAGGAAAGTGCCGGCAGATCCCACGCCCCGTGGGAATCGATGTTATGTGAAGCAGGGTGCGGGGAGCCTACCAAGTTAACGAAACGACCATGACAGCACCAAGAAGTAGGCGGCTGTTTCATCACCTACATGACACGCATGCCATGATCTATCATTTACGTCCAAACCCATTTCAGTGGTTCGTTAGTTTTAATATTTTTTCGCTGAGTGATTGTCATTTTTGCTGAGTCATGGTCAGGACTATTGCTTCTACCATCATCTTTTAGTGTTTCCTTCACTTAGTACCCACGTGAGAACCCATTTCAGTGGTATTTGAGTGTTAACTATCGCTTCTACCATCATCTTTTAGTGTTTCCTTCACTTAGTACACACGTCAGAACCCATTTCAGCGGTATTAGAGTGTTAACACTCAAATACCACTGAAATGAGTTCTGACGTGTGTACTAAGTGAAGGAAACACTAAAAGATGGTGGTAGAAACGATAGTCCTGACCATGACTCAGCAAAAATGACAATTACTCAGTGAAAAAGATTAATTAATCTTTTTTGCTGAGTAATTGTAATTTTTGCTGAGTCATGCTAATTACTATGACTTCTACCACCATCCGTTAGTGTTTCCTTCACTTAGTACCTACGTCCGAAACCATTTCAGGGGTTTTTGGCCGTTAATGCTTTTTCGTTTGGTCATTATCATGTTAGGCGGCTATTTCATGATGTACATGACACGCATATCATGACATTCATGTCATTACCTTTCATTTATGTTCGCCATACACTCCTGCCATACTATGCCACTTTTGGCGCCTACTAAGTTAACGAAATGACCGTGAAAGCACCAAGACGTAGGTGGCTATTTCATGACCTACATGACACGCATGTGATGACATTCATGCCATGAACTATCATTTATGTTCGCCAGACACTCTTGTCATACTATGCCAATTTTGGTGCATGCCAAGTTAACGAAACGACAATGAGAGCACAAATACATAGATAGATAGATAGATAGATAGATAGATAGATAGATAGATAGATAGATAGATAGATAGATAGATAGATAGATAGATAGATAGATAGATAGATAGATAGATAGATAGATAGATAGATAGATAGATGGATAGATAGATACTGTCAAAGTGGCAAATGTTCGCCAAGAAATGCTTCGCGTTTAAAAGCTACTATCATCATCAGCATTGGCTCGAGTGTCGTCGTCTTTTTGAGCGCATGGCCGCTCCTCGCTCCCGGCCGGCTGAGCCCCCGCTATCTCTCTTCTCTTGCGCCAGTCGCCCTTCTTTTAAGCCGCGTTCCCCCATGGGTAGAGTTGGGCCCAGCTGCAAGGCTAGCGCGACAAGCATGCTGGAAGCATGCGCCCGACTAGAGTTGAGCCCTGCTGGGAGGCTAGCGAGGCTACGCCGAGAGAGAGAGAGAGATTGTGGTTGTGAAGAGGAAGAGGATACAATCTCTCTTTCTCTCTCTCTCTCTCTCTCGGCCTAGCCTCGCTAGCCTCCCAGACCCGTCCCGGTGACTCAGCTAAGGCGTTGCTCTGCTGAGCATCAGGTCGCGGGATCGAATCCCGGCCGCGGCGACCGCATTTCGATGGAGGCAAAATGAAAAAACGCCCGTGTGCTTGCGCTGTAGTGCACGTTAAAGAACCCCAGGTGGTCAAAATAAATCCGGAGCCCTCCACTACGGCGTGCCTCATAATCTGAACTGGTTTTGGCACGTAAAACCCCAGAAAGAGGAAGCCTCCCAGCAGGGCTCAACTCTAGTCGGGCGCCTCGGCCACAGTGTAAGATATACAGGGTGTTTCAGCGAACACTTTCAAAATTCAGTTAAGGTTGCCTGTACCAGATAGCCCAATTCTAGTTTATGAGCTGGTCTACTCGAAGAGGCGGACATTACTTGCACAAAAAGTTGAAATGCATAATCGACTAATCAACAAAAGTTCACTAATTAGGTTTTAACTAATTATCTGATGGCCCACATTGCAATTGACAAATTGTAGCCGTGGAGTTCGCAAGGCGGATCCACTTGGAACGAATTCTAGCGATGACACCAGTTTCGAGATATTAATTCCCGAACTTTGCGGAGAAATGCATTGGCGTTCCAGTTAGTTTCTTAACAGAACGTCGCTTTATGCATTGAAGCACAAAATTAACTGGAACGCCAATGCATTTCTCCGCAAAGTTCGGGAATTAATATCTCGAAACTGGTGTCATCGCTAGAATTCGTTCCAAGTGGATCCGCCTTGCGAACTCCACGGCTACAATTTGCCAATTGCAATATGGGCCATCAGGTAATTACTTAAAAACTTAATTAGTGAATGTTTCTTAATTATTCGATTATGCATATCAGTTTCTTGTGCAAGTCATGTCCGCCTCTTCAAGTAGACCAGCTTACGAACTAGAATTGTGCTATCCGCCACAGGAAACCTTTAAGAATTTTCGAAAGTGTTCGCTGAAACATCCTGTATACATATCTTACACCGTGTCACCGGTGTATATAACACGGTGTATCTTACACACATATCTTACACCATGGCCTCGGCGCTCCTACTTTGCGTCCCTCCGCCTCGGCGGCTGACGCGCGCTCTTTCCCTCACCCCTCCGACTGCTCCGCGTGCGTCTATTGACAAGGCCGCTGATAAATGGAAAGAAAGCCGTGGCGGCCCGATGGCGGGTGAGAGATAGGCGGTTGCCACGCATGACTGTGTGTGTGTGCCCGCTCTCCGACTGCTAAAGCCCCTATATATAAAAAGTAGCGCCATTCTTAGATCTTGCCGCCACCGCGCTCACCCCGGCTTTACCTCCTTGCCGCCTCCTGTCGCCCCAGCCTCCTCCGCTCCCCCAATGGCCAATCCGTGTCACGTGGAAGCGCGCGTTGCGCTTTTGTATATTTTTTTTTTTCTTTCCAGCGCACTCCGACTGCCATTCTCGGGCCTGTGCGACGAAAGTGCTGTACGCACAAACGGATCAAACGTGTTAGAGACAATAACTTCGTTGTGATGGTATGCTGCTGCGCCTTAAGTTGCCGCAACGGACAAGGCGAGGGCAAAAGGCTTTTTTTGTTTACTATCCGGCGTGCGCAAACGCTTGCTGCACACTTGATATTTGCGCCGTCTCGCATCGTCGCCTTGCTACTTCTAAAACGGCATTATAAAGGCTAGTTACTGCCTGACGAAGCAAAATCGCGCCTCAAAAAATTCTCCACAGGGCGCGATCGTAGTTTCCCTCAGATTTCCTCTAGTAGCGCGTTAGCTGTCGTCTGCCACGGCAGGCCCGACGCAGGCGGCGCCACTGTTGATATCGCGCCTCGATCGGGCTGGTCGCGCCGAGCGCGATAGTGGAACGGAGGAGGAGGGAAGTGGATGGCGCTACTTTTTGTATATAGGGGTTTTACCGACTGCTAGAGTTACTGTATATACAGTAACTCTACCGACTGCGGTTTATGTGCGCAGCCCTGGTGGCGTCGGCCGCCTGTGCCACCGGCTCTCTCCGAGCTCCCGCCTGTCTACAAAAAAAAAAAAAAAAAAAGTAGGGCTACGGGGGATTGGGGTGCGAGAGGAGTTCGCGTTATCGTTGGCTGTATATACAGAGCTTTTTTTTTTTTTTTTTTTGGGGGGGGGGGGGTCATTGTGAAAGAGTCCACCTAGTGGACTATCCATTTCGGCGGTCGCGAATGGCTCCAGCTGCACAAGCGAGAAGGAGATTGGCTGGCTCCTTCTCGCTCGTGCTGCAGGAGCCAATCGCGACAGCCGAAATGGACAGTCCACTTGGTGGACTCTTACAGAATACCCCTGTTCATCAAGGACTCTTGTCTCGGAACGTCGTACAAAAGCGTGAGGAACGCGCTAAGAACGCCGTCGCCCGTGGACGTCGAGCCAGTTCTTTCAGAGCCGGACATTGTATAGCCATCGTCTAAGTGTTAAAAAATACCCCATGGTGCTACTCGGACCCGGCACTGAAGCCTATTTCCCGAGTACGTAGCGAAGGGGTCGGTTTACCATTTTGTAGCCAAAGTCAACATAGCAAATCCCCGATATAGCTAAACCCTAACATAGCAAATCTCACCAGAGCGCCACTTCGCTGGAATTCCCTCTTCACAGTGTGGAAGGGCTCTGACATTTATTATTGCGATAGCAATTATATGGACACTTCAACCGGATTTCTGCCGTCGGCGTCGCCGTCGTCGTCGCCGTCGCCGTCAGGTTCCCTATAGATAAAATCTTCGCCGCGCGCCGTATGCCCGAGCGGAAGCGTGCGGGGACGCGCGCTATCACGGAGAGCGAACGCACTCAATCTCCCACGCGCAAGCAAGGAAGCGGGAAGCCAGCGCCGGATGGAGCTGGGGGGGGAGGGGGGGGGGGCGCACTTCTACTTTGCCAGCAACCGCGTTCGTCGCTCGCTCGCACCGTCGCTTATCTCCACACGGCTCTGACCTTTATGCGCCGTGCATTCGCCGCTCAGTTTCCGTTGAAGCGATAGACCGCACGTACCTTCGCCCGCTGCTTGCTGCCAGCGTTTTGACAGTCGTTGTCTGCAGTCATTCAGTGCGATCTATTCATGTTTGTTTGTGCGCGCTCACACCACGCTTGTTCATTCAGTTAGTAATTTTCGGGCCACATTTTCCAACGCACGCTACACATGCAATGCTGCCCGGATCGGCAGTGCAGCGCTACAGGTGTGTCCCTTCGCACGCGCTGCCCACGGGAAGCGCTTCTCATCAACACCACCGTTTCACAGGCGCCTTCTCGTGGTCATCGAGTCTCTCTTCATGTCGGTCTACTTACGGCGCAGCACACCTGCTTACTTAATCAGCTCATGTTTACTACAATTCATATTGCTACCAAAGCCGCTCACCTTACTTCGTATGGCATTGCTTGTGTTGCTATCGCATTCATTGCTTCGCCCTTAGGGCGAAACTGTGACATTTTATTATTATTATTATTAGTAGTAGTAGTAGTAGTAGTAGTAGTAGTAGTAGTAGTAGTAGTAGTAGTAATAGTAGTAGTAGTAGTAGTAGTAGTAGTAGTAGTAGTAGTAGTAGTAGTAGTAGTAGTAGTAGTAGTAGTAGTAGTAGTAGTAGTAGTAGTAGTAGTAGTAGTAGTAGTAGTATTTGAATTTCTCTCGTCCGCAATGTTCTGCATTAACTGCTGGTATGCATCATCAGCATGCCCAAATCACTAGCTAGAGAGCCCTTCACAGCTCTTGTCAAACAAATTCGATGGTTGATGAACGTTCTGCTTATTTTTATTCGTATTTATTTTTTGCCCGCTAACCAGCGCTCCTCGTGACGTACCATAAATGTTGCCTCCCAGTACGAAGATCTGCGCGATGTCGTCGGTCAGGCCGGGATCCATGAGCATCGCGATGGCCAAGTTCGTGAGTGGTCCCAGCGCCACGAGCGTGAGCTCCTTGGGCCGCTGCCTGATCATGTCCCGCATGGCAACGTGCGCGAGCTTCTTGGATTCCGACTGCAGCACGGCCATCGGGTACTTGGCGCTGACGCCGCCGAAGTTGTCTGGCCCGAAGTATTCCTTCTCCGTTTTCCACAGCCCTGAGATGGGCCGGTCGGCGCCTTTGTACACCGGAACCTTGAGGAAAGGTTGGGACGTTATTAAACGAGTAAAGGGAGTTAAAGGGGCAGGTGGCACATATGAAAAGGGACGACAATGATACGCTTTCGCAACTCACTATAGAGGACGCCCATGCTTCAGGCGTACGGTCACATTTGCTTGTGAGTGAGTGTTCGGGCCCATTCTCACTTGCGACAAGGCGAGGTCGCGCGACCAAGTTAGTCGCAAAGCGACCAGTCTCAAGTGGTCGCAAATGGTCGCTTTTCTCAAAAGGCGACCGTTTCGTTCCAGTCGCTCGCTGCTCAATTTTTCAGTCGCGCGACGGCCGTCACACAACAGCTGAACCAATCAGATGCGAAGGAACAGGACGTCCGTATACGCTGACGCTTATTTTACGCGGCGATGGCATGGCAAGCAGACGTGAACGGCACATCGTGAGACATTCTGGTTTAGCAACTCGTCGGTTGCATTTATCAGTGTGAACATCGTTCCTCTTGAGTAGCTTTCTGGTCGCCCGTCGCAATCGGTCGCGGGACGTCGTCTAGTCGCAAGTGTGAATGCGCCCTTAGTCTGCGCCATCGCTGTTCGTGTATCGACTCGCTTGACACGTAGAGTGGCGCAGCAAATATAGGAAACCAAGGGGAGAAGGCGAGTCCCAGTGCGGTGCCAACCCTTCAACATAAAAGCTTACCGACGTCTAAGACACTTGACGACGTTTGATGATGTTTGACACGTCGCGGTATCGAAATGTTGGCGCTCCGATGATACGCCCGCTCTACTTGTTTTCCCGCACGTTTTCAATATACTCTTGCACCGTATCAACATATATATATATATATATATATATATATATATATATATATATAGTATCTGGAAACTGTTGTATCTATATATGTGATATCTCCGTGACCTTAAATTATATTTACACGTGTTAGGTGAGGAATATATATATATATATATATATATATATATATATATATATATATATCGGAGGTCACGACTATCATTCTGGAGCTGCAGAATTATGCACTTAAATAGAGAAAGGAATAGTCACGCCACAATATGTCAACCTGCTGCTTACAGGTTCTTCAATTACTTCGCCTTCATTTCGCTTGTGTTGCCAAGCGTGACGGTGGTGTCGCTGATGCCCACATCAGTTCTGTCGACGAGTTTTCGAGCTCCCTACGGCACAATCCTGCGGTCCAATTTAGAAGCTGTTTCGCTTAATGAATACGACTGTCGTTTGTGAATGCACGAGCGGCGCATCGGTGTCGTCAATCCGAGCAGGCTGACCAGCTTTCTTAACTGACTCCCTGGGCGCAGGCGCAGATGTTATGGAACGGCCGTCGCAGCCTTCGGCCAGTTAGCAATAAGCAGATTCTATAAAATTCGAGCACCACGTAGTCGCTTGAATCCTTCAGTTCCGTAACAAAAAAATTGCTGGCTCTCCCATAATCGAGAGTAGATGTAAGCATGAAACGGCTATCGGCCAAGCATATTGGTGCCACGACGCCGGCCTGAAAGCTTACTGAGTCGAAATGAACATGTCTAGAACTGAACCTCGAACGAAGTCTCGTTTCGGCCAAACAACCACCCGCAGCGCGCCGGTGCTGTCGGCCTGGTCACGCAGCGTGGCGCCATCTCTCGAAGTATGCGACCAAAACCCACGCCGTGGAACTCACAAACCTGGCGTTCACAAAAGCACACGCAACCCTGTCTCAGTGCCAAAGATGACAATCAAGTGTATGGTGCGCTGTATCTGCCTCTTGAACGTCGCTATTGAAAATAACTAATTTAAGTTCAGCGTACAAGAAGTTACAGCTCGAGTGACATTGTAAAGAAACATTAGGAAGAAAGGGGAAGCAGTATTTTTAAAGCGAAGCTTTATATGGCTAGGCGAAATCGTATATGGCTAGGCGAAATCGCCTGGGAACAGAAAACTATCATCATCAGCATTGGCCCGAGCGTCGTGGTCTTCTTCCGCAGCTAGCTCGTTGGCGCCCCTCGGGTTGGGCTCATGCTCGTGCTCGGCACGCGCTCGTGACACTGCTCCCGCGTTCGTCGTCGTCGTCGTCTTCCACAACTGGCTGCGTTGCCGCTCATCATTCCATACTAGAATTTCACTTCTGTCGTCGTAACGGGGAGGCCGCATTTACGGGCGTATGAGCCATTGCTTAAGGGGGTATGAGTCAATCATTGTCTTACGTAACGGACAGATTTAATTTTGAAGGAGTTTAATTTCAAAGAAGCGCAAGCGGCAATGGCGAGCGAATGCTGCTAACCACGCCTCCGAGCAAACTCGAGACATCGCGCGCAAGCTACAACGGCGGAGAGAGCGTATACTATTAGTGCCGTCGTTCTCTCCGTCGCAGCCGAACGTGTGTGTAACCTCATAATTGAGAAATACTTTAATGAGCCCTCGGGATTAACTCAGTGTTAAACACGGTGGGCGCACGTTTCTGCTTCGCTGGTTAACCATCTTCACAGAGTGGAAGGGCCGACGAACTTTTTTTTTTTTTTTCGTAATTTGTTTGGGCAGTATAACTAGCACATGTAATGCAGTTTTTGTTCAAGGGGCCGGTTTGGATTAAGTTTTGACTGGTTGCACGGATGATCTCGTTTTGCTCTCGCAACGATGCCCGGATGTTTTCGCAGGTTCTCGTTTCGTTCTCGCGCCCATTCTCGTTATGAGTGCCCAAATAACGGCTCTGGATTTTCGCTCAAAATTTCTTGAAGGTGGCCGACAACGGGAGCTAGAGCATTTCATGGTGAAAAAAGTAAAACGGAAGTGACGTGACGCTCACCTCAGGCATGTCGAGGACCTTGAGCACGCGCAGGGTGTTGTTGTACGCTACGTCGAGGTAAGCGTTTCCCGCCACCACAGTGATCGCGTCCACCGTAGCGCGCTCCGAGGTCAGGGCGAAGGTGAGTGCCATGGCGTCGTCCACACCCGTATCCACGTCCACGATGAGTCTCAGTGGACCGCCTTTCGGGATTGGCTTCGGCGTCTTCGGCACTGCTGTATACGGGCGCGTCAACGGATTTAGCCGGTTGTTTACGTATCCTTAATTGATTCTTAAACAGCAAGAAGAAAAGCGTTCATTCGAGCAGCAAAAAGGAAAGCCATTAAAGAGTTCATTCGAGCAGCAAAAAGGAAAGCCATTCAACTTGCCCGCTGTAGTGATGTCAACCGTCGGCTCCGTTTCTGTAAGAGAGATATTCACCACTTGCAAGGGCGCCGCAAGATGCACACCACGATGACGAATAAGCATTATTTCCGCGTGGCTTTCCAAAGAATTCTTTTATTTATTGTCTTCTTAGTTTAGCAATTTGTTAGCGGTGGGTAAGGGTATTGCAGGTGTTTTTATCTGAGTTTGATCCGAAAGTCAGAATTTCGAATATTTTGCCTTGAACGATCGGTGTATACAGCGAATGCTCAACCGCTGACACTAACCAGGGGACTGTAGTGGACTGTGGGATACAATCCAGTATATATAGACTAGAGATCAGACTATACTAGACCAGGTGGATTGTCCGACTGATTGAAGTGTTTTATTTACTGATCTGCCAATATACAGCGCAAATCTATCGAAAACAGAGGGAACACACGAACACAGTGCAGCTAGGAGTTGCACTGCCCCGCCCCCACGTGCTTACACACACTCGCAAATTTGTTTACTTATTGAGAAGGATAGACTGGTGGGCGAGTTGGTACTGCATGATTAAATGAAAAGAGCGCAAAATACGAAAGCCGAGAACAAGAAGGGCGGCAACACGTCGTCTGTTTATTTATTGCTTTTTTTTCTCTTTGTCAAATGAAAAAAGCGCTGCGTTCCGTTTCTTAAAAAAGGTCTCCGTTTCTTCCTCTTCCTTTCACTGTTTGTATTAATCCATACTGTATTACCAAATGGCCCTATTGAAATCCTCTAAACTGTCTTGGCATCTTCCTCAGATCGCTCAACGCTTGGGGAGACAAGTTCGAAGCTTGTCTAGCGCAGTGATTTGTTACTAAGAAACCCTTAAAGGGGCACTAAAGAAAAACAATATATCAACTTAAACTGCTAAAGTATTCTTCGAAAACTCTGTTGTCGTTAAATCCACTTTAATATAGGTCAATTATTAGGAGAGAAAATGAAGTTGGAAGTAAAATTTATTGAATTTCGCTCGGAATCCCCAACGTCAGCCCTTCAGTGCGACGTCACAAGTTCTAAAGTAACTTTTCGTATTTGGGCCGCGTTGGCTCAGTAAAAGTTCGCCGAACTTGCCATATTTAGTCTCGGGCTCGTTTAACGCACAATGTACTCAATCTTTAGCTCTAAGCAATTAACTGGGACCTAGGAGACGCTGTCAACATCCATGACGTCGCGGTGAGCTGATGCGGGAACTTCAAGGTGGCGTCGCCACTCGCCTTTTCTGTTTCTTTTTTTTTACTACCAAGCGGCTTCTTGAAGTAAGAGGGGTGTTTTTGGTATTGTGGAAGGGTAATCTACTGATACAGAAGAAATCATTTTTCTCTTTAGTGTCCCTTTGAGCTAAGCTCACCTGCGTCGCACTAAACATAAATTCGTGTGGCTTTGTGCTCACTATAATCCACATGAAGCTCAAATAGACTAGCATTACCCTCAGCGGTCGGAGCAGTTGTCCGAGGTGATTTCTTCGTTGTCCGAGGTGATTTTTTCGTCTTCGTCGTTGTCCGTGCTGGAGGACCGGTGACCCGATGATCGCGATCTACAAAGTATGAGAGAATGTTGACGCCAAGCTTGATCCTATAGACGCTATCGTTTGTTTGGAGACATAGCCACTGCATACCACCACCGCCTGCTTCTCCCGAGCATGCATCAAAATCACGAGGATATTTACCTTTACAGCGACAGATTTTGTGGGATTTGCTCCCTGGCTTTAGATGGCCTTAAGTGTATGGTCAGTATCATAAACCTTTTTCCAATTGCCAATAAGGAAGGTGTGGCGCTTCGATGCAGTTGTATGCTTATAAATACTGAGAAGTGTGGATCATCCGGTCGGCATATTTCTCACAGATCCAGAGGTGTCCCTATCCTCAGTTCCGAGGTTCCACCACAGTGTTAAATCTGCCATCTCGTCATCGCTCATTGGCTCCCAGGACGCCTGCGTCTTCTCTGATTGGCTCAACATGCCAACGTGGTGAAGTCTGAATGTCCAAATTAGCATCTCGAGATACATACATAGAAGACACGTCTATCGCAATAGTTGAAAAGTTGTTGAAATAATAGTTTAATAGCCACTGAAAAGAAAAGCGTACAATCATTGCATTCTACCGGTTCTAGCATATGGAGCAGAAACTTGGACGTTAACAAAGAAGCTCGAGAACAAGTTAGGGACCGCACGAAGAGCGATGGAACGAAAAATGTTAGGCCTAACGTTAAGAGATAGGAAGAGAGCGTTGTGGATCAGAGAACAAACTGGGATAGACGATATTCTAATGGACATTAAGAGCGGGGAAATGGAGGAGGGCAGGCCATGCAATGCGTAGGATGGATAACCGGTGGACCATCAAAGTTACAGAATGAGCACCAAGAGAAGGGATGCGCAGTCGAGGACGGCAGAAAACTAGCTGGGATGATGAAGTAAGGAAATTTGCAGGCGCCAGTTGGAATCAGCTAGGCAATTGAAGATCACAGGGACAGGCCTTCGTCCTGCAGTGGCCATAAAGTTCTTTTTAAGCATGAAATGCTTTAGCTCCCGTTGTCGGCGACCTTCAAGTGACCTTGAGCCAAAATCCGGAGCCGTTATTCTGGCTCTCAAATGAGAACATCCGGGCACTCAAACGAGACCATCCGGGCATCGTTGCGAGAACAAAACGAGATCATCCAGGCGACCACTCAATACTTAAGAAAATGCGATCTCTGGCACCCAACTCTTTGTACAGGACCACATTACATACGCTAGTTACTGCCCAATCAAGGTACAAAAGAATACTGCTTCTGAGTTTTTCCTAATGTTTGTTGAGTATGTCACTCAAGCCGAAACTTCGAGTAGGCTGAAATTTTATTTGTCATTCCAATAGCGACGTTCAAAAGGCAGTTGCCGGGCACCATACACTTGATTGACATCTTTTGGCTCTGATAGTGGGCTGTCTGTGCTCTTTTCAACGCCAGCGGTCCGAGAGTTGGACGCACATTTGCAGCCGACCACTTCGACGACACAAAACAAAAAGTAGCGATAGACGCTGAGCGCGCTGCACTGTTGGAAGAAGAAAAGCGGTTGAAGGCGGCGGCACAGGCAGCAAAAGACGCCAAATTGTAGCCATTTCATGTTTAGATCTACCCTCGATTACGGGAGAGCCAGCATTTTTTTTTTCAGTTATTGTTGCGTAAGAGTACTTTTTTTTTAAGGCACGAGAACTGTCACTGAGTTGGACAGCTATGTGAAAAGTAAACTGTACCGGTAGAACGCTAATATCAGATGAAATACGAGTGAAGTTTATTCAGTATGCAGTATACTACGTTCACTGTGCGTCCATTTCAATCGTGTGTTTGTTTCTTTTTTCCTTTCTTTTTTTTTTGCCGGCTTAATATGTGAGCAACCATTATGTAAAGTGGTATTTGCGGAAAACTGTAAGACTTGTTGTGCAGATTTCATTAAAGAAAAGGTTTAGTTTTACAGCCATGACCATGTTATAAGCCTAGCCACATTCAAGGTGAGCCGAACCGCCCACATCCCTGCATTCACATGCACAACGCCGATAGGAAACTCGCACATAGATGGTGGCGGCAGATTTCTCTCCTGGGTAATATTTTACGGAGCCAGTAACCCCCACATCTAACCTTCCCCCCCCCCCCCCCCCCAAAAAAAAAAAAAAGCAACGACGCTGTTTCGCGAAATAACGACTCAATATTCCTGAAAAATTACTATAATTCTTAAATAGACGTCCACTGTGACATCTGGTTAAACGTTATCCGGAGTATCCGTAACTATATAGCGAGGAATAAAATGATATACTTACGGATGACCCTTTCATTTGAGCCTTCAGTAAAAGGGGGTACTGTAACAGAAGAAAACTTTCGTCATTTGCCTCTTTTTGCTCGTCTTCTAACAAAATTATTTGTGCTGTTGCGCTTGCTCGCAAATCCATTCGGTAAGGTCCCGAAAGAAGAGACAGGCAATAAGTTCGTCGCATTTAGCCTATCAACGTAATAAAAAAATTTGAAGTTTGTCTGTATTACTATGCACCATACTTATAAAAAAGTAACAGAGTACCCAGGTAAAGTTCAGTTCGAAATGTAGCCTGGTTTTCAGAGAAAATAAATACAAGGAGTGCCCCGTATTCGCCACCAAGCAGGTCATTACTCAACCGAGACAAGCCTATAACCCAACTATTGAGCACTCTTTTTTTTTTCTTTGACTGTTTCTTTTGAATTGGTCTAGTAGGGCAATTCAGCCTATCTGCTTCGGCTATGTTTGAAAAGGCGGACGTTACTTGCATTACAAAGAACAATTTGAATCAACTAGTCAGCAATGTCGCACTAATCAACCTTGCAAATAATTTCTGCGGAGTAACATTTGACCCCGTCAGGGCTCATTTAATGACGCTTTCCGTAGACAACGCATAAACTACCACAAGTTTCTACACAATCGATGCCACTGCACTATTGCGACGAAGTACATTATCAGTTCTCGCATCATCCCGCACCCTTCCCTCCTCTTTTAAATTTAAAAGCAAAAAAAAAAAAAAAGATCACCTTCTTAAGCTCCGCACGGCAGAAGTGCGGGTTAGCTCACGCGTTTTGTTTGACCATTTCAGGAATGGATACTTTATATCAGAGCTACCCAAATTTTAATAAAAAATTTGCACGATGCATGTCAATATCGACATGCCGACAATGTAGTGACATGCTGTATTGCCGCCGCGGAGAATCGCCAAGATTAAGGCGCATGTGCAGCCGGATTCCTCTTTCTCGTTCTTCCCACTGAACACGCTGCTCCATCTTGTGGCGCCACCCAAAGTCCGCGCGTGGCGCATGTGTGACTCTATATATTCAGACAAGATTGTATGGCTATATGTCTGACACGAAGAGGGAGTAAAATTGGTCAAGAAGAAACAGGCCAACCTAGACGCAGTAAGGGTAAAATCCGACCAATTCAGGGTGGTGCTCGGAAACGAACGTGCAGCTTTAGAAAAGAACGATGAAGACAACATAGGGGTAATGAATGAAACCGTAACTAGGCTGATCTCAGAAGCAGCAATTGAAGTGGGAGGTAAGGCACCAAGGCAACCAGTAGGTAAGCTCTCCCAAGAAACAAAGGACCTTATAAAGAAACGACAAAACATGAAAGTGTCCAACTCAAGAGATCAGGTAGAATTCGCTGAACTGTCAAAACTGATCAACAAGAAGAAAATAAGGGATATTCGAAATTATAACCTGGGAAAGATTGAGGAAGCCGTAAAATTTGGACGCAGCATTAAATCAGTGAGAAGAAAACTTGGCATAGAACAAATCAAGATGCATGCACTGAAAGATAAGTAGGGTAATATCATCAGCAATTTAGGTGACATTGTAAAAGCAGCGGAAGAATTCTATACTGACCTGTACAGTTACCTAGAGCAGCCAAGCTACTTTCATTCGAAGTAGTGATGAACAGAATACAGAGGCTCCTTCTATAACAAGTGATGAAGTTAGAAGAGCGTTGTGATGAAGTTAGAAGGGCATGACCCGGGGAAAAGCGACTGGAGAAGATGGAACAACAATCGATTTAATCAAAGATGGAGGAGAAATCATGCTTGCAAATGATTGTGGCCCTCTATACGCAATGCCTCACGACTTAAAGTGTACCAGAGAGCTGGAAGAACGCCAACATTATACTAATCCAAAGAGAGACGTTGAATAATTGAAGAATTATAGACCCATTAGCTCGCTTTCTGTATTGTATAAAATATGCACCAAGATAGTTTTCAATAGAATCAGGGCAACACTTGACTTCAGCCAACCAAGAGAACAGGCTGGCTTCAGGAAGGGATATTCTACAATGGATCATATCCATGTCATCAATCAGGTAATCGAGAAATCTGCGGAGTACAATCACCCTCTCTATATGACTTTCATAGATCATGAAAATGCATTTGATTCCGTAGAGATACCATCAGTCATAGAGGCATTGCGTAATCAAGGAGTACAGGAGGCATACGTGAATATATTGGCAAATATCTACAAAGATTCCGCAGCTACCTCGGTTCTCCACAAGCAAAGTAGAAAGTTACCTATCAAGAAAGGGCTCAGGCAAGGAGACACAGTCTCTCCAATGCTATTCACTGCATGCTTAGAAGAAGTATTCAAGCTCTTAGACTGGGAAGGATTAGGAGTGAGGATCGACGGCGAATATCTCAGCAACCTTCGGTTTGCAGATGACTTTGTCCTATTCAGCAACAATGGGTATGAATTACAACAATTGATTGAGGACCTTAACCGAGGAAGTGTAAGAGTGGGCTTGAAGTTTAATATGCAGAAGACAAAGATAATGTTCAATAGCCTGGCAAGGGAACAATAATTCAGGATCGCCAGTCAGCCTCTAGAGTCTGTAAAGGAATATGTTTATCTAGGTCAATTACTCACAGAGGACCCTGATCATGAGAAAGAAATTTACAGAAGAATAAAATTGGGTTGGAGTGCATACGGCAGGCATTGCCAAATCCTGACTGGGAACTTACCACTGTCGATGAAAAGAAAAGTGCACAAGCATTGCATTCTACCGGTGCTAACATATGAGGAGAAGCTTGGAGGTTAACAAAGAAGCTCAAGAACAAGTTAAGGACCGCACAAAGGGCGATGGAACGAATAATAGTAGGCCTAAGAGACAGCAAGAACGATAAAATGGCGATGAGAAAAAAGATAGCCATGAAGAGAGCGCTGTAGATGGGTCAAGAGAAGGGAAGCAATCAAGAGCAAACTAGGTGTGGGGGATAGCCAAGTTGGATATCAGCTAGCGCAAGGCATAATTGAGAATACCTGCGTCCTGCAGAGAAAGAAATGGAGCTGGGTAGGCCATTTAATGCGTAGGATGGATTACCGGTGGACCATTAGGGTTACAGAATGGGTACGAAGAGAAGGGAAGCGCAATCAAGGACGACGCTTGAGAAATCCACTTGTACAGACATTCGTAAGGCAGACGGATGAGTGCATTAAGCATTATACCAAGCATTTGCATTGGCCCACAGTTGGAATCAGCTAGCGCAATGCAGGGATAATTGCAGATCGCAGGGAGAGGCCTGCGTCCTGCAGCGGACATAAAAATATAGGCTGATGATGATGATGATGATGATGATGTAGCACGTGTTCGATTCCGCCCAATGCCGGAAAGTTTTAGTAGTTCTCTGTCATTGTAGATTAGCATATATACGCAGCCGCACATACTGATCTGTGCAGCACTGTGGACGCTACAGGCCTTTTCGACCAAACAGGAGGGCGAAAACTTTTTAAAGGGGCCCTTCCGAACCCTGTCGTCTGCTAGCGCTGAGTGCTGTAGTGCAGGCGGCAGCAGCATCTATGAAGACTGCAACTGCGCAGCAAGATCATCCGTTGTGATTGCAGCGGCAGAAAGTTCGTTCCATATTCGCTCCGACACCAAATAGGCGTGCGCCTTCAAGATATTTCTCCTCGCACGTGTACGGTATGTTGCAGAAGTCGCGGGGTGCTTTTCTCGTGGCGACGATAGATTGGGAGCGTAGGTCTCACGTAGGACGCGCAGGCTTTGGCGAGCCCCAACACAAGGGCCAGCCCGGGTTTTAGCTGTGGTGTTCCCGTTGCCCCTTTGGTGTCCTGGAGGCGCCGACAATACGAAATGATGAAATGTTATTACAACTTGTAAATAAAAGCTATTAAAGAAATATTATCACGCCTAGGCACCAACCTGTGACTCAGCGCTACCGCGCCCGTGTGCGGAGAATTACGGAACGCCAACGAGGAATTTACCGAAGGTCGCAGATGACACGGGAAGTTGCGTAACATGATCACTTTTGATGACGGTACGTGGGTGAAAGAATGAACATACCGCTCGAAATAATGCGATAATGAGCGCCACCACGCCGACAAACGTACGCAGACTAGATGGATCTGGACTGTCTAGTACACTCTAATCTGGACGAAAAGGGCAGCGGCGGCCGCGGCGGTAGCAAAACAAATGTGAACAATTTGGACAGGCGCGGAAAAAATTTTCCGGCCGCTTTGGCCTTTCCGCCCGCTTGCCGCTTCACAAGTGTGAACGTAGGCTTACTGCGGTTTTGTGGCTGTGCCGACCACACGGATGAATTTAGCCGCTATTTGTACTTTTTCAATGAAAATTATTGTCTATACGGCCGCGATGCACTATCTTTTTCGCTGCTCTTTCTCATTTGAACAAGTGGACAACTCTACTTTCCGTATTATCTCAATGAATATTTCATTAAAGAACAAAGCAATATCGCTAAATAAGTCACTTAACGACCTGCAGAGAACCTTCCAAGTAAACACCTTCCGACAAGGCAACTTGCCAAGGCCATTTAATCGTCCAACGGGTTACGAACGATAGTACTACATCTCGCTGAGCAAGAATCTGCGCTCGCTGGTCGCGTAGGGTTGGCTCTGCTGCACGGAACTACTGAAAAGGAGACAAATAATGCCTCCAGAGACGTGCAGTGCGACGAAGCCAAGTGAACGCACCCACGTGCTCCGCTCAATTGGCTCTGGCGGAGCCAGAACAGCGCCATCTGGCTTCCGTTGCTCGCATGCGCGCTGTGCGGCTGTGCGCAGACACATTAGCGTTCCTGCTGAACAGCGGCATGCATATACCACACCGTGTACTCGTATAGTAAACGTAACACTATATACTAATCATTTCTTGAGGCGTTGGCAAATGCCGACGGCCTTCCTGCAATCTCGTCTCCTGCACCATCGATGAGCGACGCCTGCGGCCATGCAACACCGCTGGCGGCGCTAGTCATCACACCAGCGTAGGGAGCCTACATGCAACGCCTTTTGAAAGGCGTTGCATGTAGGCTCCCTAAAACGGCGTTGCATGTAGGCTCCCTACACCAGAACTTTCAGACGCCTTACAGCGCAGCGCAACACCTGGACATTGTTTCCATTGCTTGGCCTTCGGCAGAAACTGCCAATATTTTTTGGTTCGTAAAGAGTTACGGGGTACGTAAGCTTGGTGGCTCAATTAACTCCAAGTACAACGCTATTTCTTCATCTTTTTTTTAAAACAACGTGAGGACAGTGGCTTTATGTATTTTAAATTCGGCTAAGCGAGCATTCAAGCCGTTTAACTTGTCTGCTTAACATACTTCTGTAAAATTACCCTCGAGCTAACACCACCTGTTCATTATTCAATAAAAGAACGTGCGTAATAATTTTCGATGAACCAAAAATAGGGTTATAATATCACTGTAGGTCCACTTTGAAATGTCTTAAAATACGGAAAACCAGCTGCAGCAATATAATAGTGACTGGACACACGAACGCGAATTCCTGAATTAGGGCGCGAAGGATTATGACTTAGGCCGTCAGAGGAACAAAAAAAAAGTTTTTATACTTGCCAATAAGACCGCTAGGGTCGAGTGGTGGAGGCAGGGCTGGAGGAATAAAAAAAAAAATCAGTGATGGCTTTCATAACCTTTTAACCATCGTAAGATGTGCTTCTCCTAAAATATTTGCGGTATATCAGCAGCTAATCAGTGACAAACATGTCATTATTAAAGAAAAGTGAACAGTAAACGCACGAAAATACGAACACCATCTGAAGGCGCCTGCTACTTCCATCCGTCTTTTGACTAACGTGCCTTTTGAAACAGGCACTGCGACTTCATTAAATGCACTCCTTATCACCATCACTGTTTGTTCACGAAGGTTAGGGAAGCTAAGGGTTATTTGCGTACCCTCCACCTAATTTATTGAGTGTCCATTTCAATCTTATTTCACTCAAAAGGGGCGTGCCAAATCATATGGAGGTCGGCGAAATGTCCACCAAAAGGATTTCTCACTTTCAGTTTACTAAACCGCAATGTTTCATTACAAAGAGAGCCTGTTTGTCCCGTGTAGCACGCTCTTCTACTTCTTAAAGTGATTTCGCATATCAGACATTTTTTTTTTATTTCTCCTCCTTCTTTAAGTACAATTACCATGTGCGGCGATGGCTTTTTGCGCTTATGTTTTTGAGGTGCCATGAACTCTGAGCTCTCATCGGCACCATAAACAGAAAAAAAGAAATCCGGCAGATCCCACGCCCTGTGGGAATCGATGTCATGCGAAGCAGTGTGCGGAGAGCCTACCAAGTTAACGAAACGACCATGGGAGCACCGAGGCGTAGGCGGCTGTTTCATGACATACATGACACGCATGTCATGACCTATCATTTATGTCCGAACCCATTCCATTGGTTTTTCATTGTTAATCATTTTTCGCTGAGGCATTGTCATTTTTGCTGAGTCACGCTCATGCCTATGACTTCTACCATCATCCTTTAGTGTTTCCTTCACTTAGTACCCATGTCCGAACCCATTCTATTTACACGCCAAGTTGACGAAACGACCATGAGAGCACCAAGACGTACGCGGCTGTTTCATGACCCACATGAGACATATCTCATGACATTTATGTCATGACCTATCATTTATGTATAGCATATCCTCTTGTCATAATATGCCAATTTTGGTACGTACCAAATTAACGAAACGACCATGAGAGCACCAAGACGTAGATAGATAGATAGATAGATAGATAGATAGATAGATAGATAGATAGATAGATAGATAGATAGATAGATAGATAGATAGATAGATAGATAGATAGATAGATAGATAGATAGATAGATAGATAGATAGATAGATAGATAGATAGATAGATAGATAGATAGATAGATAGATAGATAGATAGATAGATAGATAGATAGATAGATAGATAGATACTGTCAAAGTGGCAAATGTTTGTTAAGAAATGTTTCGCATTCAGAGAGACAGACAACCGCTCAGAACATGAATTTAAATAACCGCGCTGATGGAAAGATCGTCTATCGTATAGGCTAGAATGGGCCCTGTTAAACGTGGATTTATATTTTTAATCGTTCACTAAAAGTCGCGAAAAATTACCTTTGGCGCCCCACGCAACAACAACATGAACGCACTTATGAGGTCTACCACGGGACCTTCTACTAGTGTAGGCAGTTCCTGGTCTTTTTATTAACATTGAAATGCAGTAACATTAATTTCTATTATAAGTTTTTTTCTAACTTACTATGTGTAGATAAGCCTTCGTTTGTAGTGAGCAGAAAGGTGGCGCTGCCTTCGCCTTAGTTTTCGATGAGTTGGCTTCGCTCGTCTATCGACATAATAACGACGCCATGGGCCAACCAGCCATGACGTAGGCGTGTACTTGGGTGAAACGCGGTACAACTATAAGAAAGGTCTGTACAACAACGCAAACTTATTGTACCACTCTATTTACATTTAAAAGTGGTTGGAAAGGTGACAATATAGGTGGTTAACCACAGTTGCAGTCCCTCCAGTGAAAGCAGGATGACGGGCGGCTTTTACAATTTGCGATGCGGGCTATCGGCATCGCTATCACTTCTCAGCGTTGCTGGAGGAGGTACTCATTTTTTTAGAGGCTTCTAAGATCGAAAAATTCTGCTTACAGAGTATCCAAGCGCTTTTGGAAGTAACCGCTGAATGGTGTAAACAATACCGAAGGTGGGCTTTTCGGTGCCCCATAAAAAACTGGGTGTATAAAAATCGTTTGTCAGTCCCTTTAAAACTGGTTCCCGAGAAATCAACGCCGCGCTGTTGTTCCAGCTTTTTAGGACCACGCGACATTGCTTCTTTTTATTTAATGCGTGCATGCGTGTGCGCATGCGCGTGCGCGCGCGCGCGCGTGTGTGTGTGTGTGTGTGTGTGGGGGGGGGGGGGGGGGGTTGTTACCAACGGAAAATATTAGAGCTCGAATAGTTCATAGGTATCAGTATTCGCACCATATTTTGCCACACGCAAGATAGATTGAAACTAGTCTGTTAAGTTCTCTCCCATATACGGGGTGTGTTTCCTTTAAGCCTCCCTTCAGGTAATTTGACAAAAACGTTTCAAGAATTCTAGGATTAACACAACCATAGGCATATTTACAAGTGGGCACTTGTCCCTCCCTCCTGTCGAAAGTGGGGGGACAAAGTATGTTATTTCTTTATATTTTCCCACTTTAGGAGTAGTACGCCACTGTACAACACCCTAAATTCTTTTTTTTTATTGCGATAGCAATCATATTGACACTCCAAGCGCATTTTGCCGTCTCCGTCGCCGTGGTCATAGCCGTCGCAATGAGCTTTCATATAAAGTCCAACGGCGATAAAATCGTCGCCGCGCGCCATGCGCTGTGCGTGCGAGTAAAAGCGTACGAGGGTGAGCCGCCAATCGCGGCTCAATGTAGCGCACGCGAGGGAGGGAGGGACGAAGGCAGGCCGGAAGCGAGCGGTATTTCGCGTGCGAGGCACGGGGGCGAAGCGACGGAGAGGAAGGGGTGGGGGTGCGTTATGCGCCGTCTGCTGCTGCTCGCAGCGCGGCTGCGCGGGCGCCGTATCTTGAAAGCGATCTGCGACGTGGGCGAAGTGCACATGGGCGCCCGCGCGTGCCTCATCTTCAAAGCGATCTTCGATGGGGACAAAGTGCATGCGTCGAGTACCGGTAGCTTCGTATGTGCCGTGCTTTCGAGGTTTAGTTCACGTTGAAACGAGACGAGAGACAGCTCGAAGGTCAATTTGCTCGCTGCAGCTGGCGCGCTTTATCACTCCGGCGTTTTCACAGCGAGTTTCCGCGGTCATCGAGCGAGATGTGTTCATGCTTACATGTGTGCGCGTGACAGCGTGCTTGTCAGTTTAGTTAGTAAGCGAATGTTTACAACTTTATACGGCCCATTAAACTACTATCTTTGCTTCGTATAGATCTCTACTAATTTGCTATCGCAATCGATGCTTCGTCTTTCGGGCGAAACTGCGACTTTTCTTTTTTTTTTTTCGTCCTTGTAGGCTGTTTTGCACGCGTCGCGGGAACAGTGAGTCAGCGACTGCAGGGAATTTCTAGTCTCATGTAATTATACCATCCTGCCGTACCCTAAGAAAAGATGTGTTCTCAAGTTCGCTAAACATAAGAGCCAATTAACGATTATGTTATTTCGATACTGCGTTTCGAAATATCATAAATGCGTATCATGCCTCTAGCACAGATATCTATCGCTTTTTCTGCAATAAACAGCGAAATTGATTTCTAAACTTGTGATTAGCCGAAGACGAAGACTGTAAAAAAGTGGCGGGCTTCTGCCTTGCGCTATACTGCGGCTCGCCAGCACCTTCCCTGTCCATTCTACACTTCTATGAGGAAAGTCGCAAGCTTGGGAATGTCCCTGTTTGTAAGCAGTGAAATGGTCAATGTGCGCAACAGCTTCAGGAACCTGATGGGGGAGGAGGACGTTTCTCGTTAACATATAGGCACTAAATATGCCGATCACAAAGAGCAACATACATATATCACTTACTGTCTACAGTCTTTTCGCCACCTGTAAGTGAGAAAAGAGAACCGAGAGCCGGACATCACTTAGTCACAAATTAAGGTTAAGCAATCAGACAACAAATCCTGCTGTGTATAAGTAATGGCATGTGGAAGCTTCATGTGTCGCACATAATGAGTGTGTTCTAATTCTGGCTAGCATCGGAGACAGTCTACGTAGACAGCTAAAGGAAACAGCTTCGAGCCCAAGTAATGGAAGACGCCTGGACGACAACGAGAACGCGCTTCTGCGACCTGCCCCCTCACTTTGCCAAGCAAAAGCTAAGACAACCACATAATATGTCTGTATTTTAGCTCTTTGCCTGTGCAAACCTACGAAAGACAAGCGTGGCAACTTTTTTTTTCTTTTTGCTCAGGCGACCTTCCGTCTTCTTTCCACGCTTCCTGGACAGCTGTCATCTTTTTTGCATAGAAAAATAGCCCACATCGTTTTTTACTTCGATGCTGTCTTTGCGAAGCTTTGATGTTCGTCAGAATTAGAACGTCACTTAAGATGGCCGCTGTCTCCTTACCATCTGTTTCGCCCTCTACGACTTCTATTGTAATACAAACATATAGTCTCTCAGTGCGACTTGTGCTTGTCTGTTTCCGTGTTAACCCTGCTCTTGCCCCGTTTCATTTAGACTGCAAACTGTAAGCGACACTCACGTGAACAATCTGCCAGTAAAATTACCTCCACAATTCATCTGAAGCGTAATCGACATCTCATATGAATAAATGGGCAGATGAAACAATGTTCAAAGCAGCAACGACACCACGAAGAACTTCCTCGTTCTACCATTCTGCTATATTCAGGCGTCTACGGCAACGTTTCTGTATGTAAGTGAAACTCACGTAACCTTTCTGACTTCCTTCATGACTTATCTGAATAACAAGATGCAAGGACTTTTTTTTAATTTTACACTTTCAAACTGATTCTAGGGGCCGTATTCTGAAACGTTCGCCTAGGCGAAATTTCTTTTTTCGCTTTCAGGCGTGCGCCGATTGGCTGTTTTAGCAAAATTGGATGAGCTGATTGGGTGGTTGAGCCCGACGTCATTCAATTTGCTCAACCAGCCAATCAGCGCGCATGCTGAGTTCGCCTAGGCGAAATTTCGCCTAGGCGAACGTTTCAGAATACGGCCCTAGTGTAGCTATTTGGTGTCCCCTTGATACTCAATCCTTATCGCACACCATACCTCCGAAGAAGTCGTGGCTCGCTAGAAACAAGATCAGCAGGACGATCAGGGTGATGAGAAGGACGATGAGGAGGCAGTCCCTGGCGATCTCCCTGGAGTGGCGGCTCTCTTTCTCCCGTTTCCTGAATACGAAACCGGCAGACGAGCTCACCAAGTTCCCGATGAACTATAAATATAAATTAACAGGTTGGCTGATGAGGCTAGCTTGTACTCCATTACCGTGAGTGTACTTCGTGCGGTGTACTTTGAGCCTGAGTCAGCGCTTGTCCTTGTCTAACTATACGTCCTCGCTTAACCTAGCTTGGCGTAGTACACACCCAATAAATATCTTGAACTATAGGGAACAGCGCGAAAGATGAGGACGCAGAAAAGGCACACAGCAACCACACGTACGTAGCGCTGATCTTAGTTCAAGATGATCAGCTAACTAGCCGACACGTTCACTTTGTATTATCCGACAAATATACTGTGCAACGAAAATCAATCAGAAAAAGCAAAAACTCATTCGTCGTGTCAGATAAGTCGTCACATTCCGAGATAAACTACAGCAACAGGACCGGTGAAAGACAAAAATTGGACGACGCCTAAGCTTTGTCTTTAAGAGTGGAACGTGAGAGCATTCAAAGATACCTGACAGCTTCTCTCGCTTCCCGGCAACTTCAGCTTATCTAAGCGTACTGTTTACCTGGAAACACTGGCGGCTAACGCTATGCCCGATAGCGAGCCTTCTGGTTTTTTTTTTCCCCGCATGGCGGGTGCCACCGCTGCCGCGAATACGCGGAGGCGAGCGCCATCTGGATGGTGTTTCAAAGAACCGAGAGGGGCGTGCCGCTCTCACCGAGATAGACCTAAAAGGGCAGCAGGAAAAGGGGTTTGTGCTTGAGTTTCTGCGTAACAGAATTATGTTCTCTCGTGTATTCAAATTACAGTCGGACGCTATCATGTTTATAGGTTGTGTGAAAGTTGTACTTTACGAATTTTCTGACGCATTTTACTGTGAGAAATGCAATTAGTTAAGTAACGCGTATGCGCCACGCGGAGGGCCTGCATGATTCGGGATAATTTTTATCTAACGGACAACGACGCCGTCACCGACGCCGGATTTTCTGCGACACGGGGCCCTTAACGCTATCCCGTTAAAATAACACAGTCGCTGTTTTACCTTTCATTGGTCTTGTTGCTGCTCTGATTCTCTCGGAATTAATGTTACTCGACTATCTAGCAAAAGTTTACGCGCTTGTACAGTTAAGTTCTTATTTTATCCTGCTTGAATATTATGCCACTGGAGTAACTTTAAGCGTCATTTCATGCACTGCATTTACACCTCTATATCTTTAGTCTTGCTGCACAAACCCACAATGCAACACTAGCCCGCTGCAAACTCAGCAAGGGTCGTCGTTTGCTCGTACCGACGTACGCGGGCCTTGTAGTTCAACCGGTCCGCGTTTCTCTGGTGCGAAGGCCTCGGTTCCCGTGGCACTTCGTGATGTTGCGACCGCGATGCCCGGGGTGACTCCGCTAACATCTGCGAGGAGGACACGACCACGGGAGCTCGCCTCATTTCGTCCTGCGATTCTCCGAACGACTGTTCGTCATAGGTGGTCGGGTCCACCCCGTACAGCATTTCCGAGGACTGCGAGCTTGTCACGTCACCGCGGACGTGGTGCGGGTACCGGGCCATCATCTCGCGCTGGAGCTTCTTGAACTCCGGGTCACTGCTAGCTGCGCCAACGAGAGGCCGTATGTATTGCCACGTTTCATAGTGACCGAGGAGAACAGGGAACACTGCCAGAAGTGCCAATTAACATTGTGATGCCCGAACACAGTTCTACATCGAATAAGATTACAACAACTTGCTCACCTTTGCTTCTGGCCATGGGGAGTGTACAGGTAAAAACAAAATCAGTATAGTGACTATTTATGTACTAATTGCTTTGTTCAGCTATTAACAACTCCATAAGAACTCGTTCCAGCCTGTCAAAAGAGTTACTGTAGGCTATGCGTTATGCTTTCCGTGCTTAAATGAGAAATCGGAGGTATCAAACACTGCGTAGCATATTTCCTTCTTTGTAGGCATTACAAGGTCAGTGAACCTAACTTTTTATCGGCCGAACTTGGTGCCCAGAAAGGCAAGCAAAATTCGGATCACAACGATAGCTGCAAGCATGGTCGTCAGTCCTGGAACCTAAACTCGCGGTTCGATTCCGTCCGCTGTTTACAAGTGTCTCAACGTACTAACTTCTCTAGTAATCGCTGTTGTTCGTGTATACGTTCGAGAATGTGCAGCACTATTCGCGTCGCGCGTATAACTTGATTTAGAGCAGCCTCTCTCGCTAAGTAATTGGCCACAACGCTCCAAGAAATTTCGGATACAGTCATGCGCGCCTTGCCCCGAGCGATAACTCGACAACCGTAATAACTTGGTCAAAAGAGATCTACCGGTCAAAAAGTAATTTGATTATGGGGAATATAAACTTAATTAAATCCTAAGGTGTTACGTGTCAAGACCCCGATCCAACTATGATGCACGCGTCGTAGTGTGGGGCTCCGGATAATTTTGACCACCTGGGCGTTCTTTAACGTGCACCCAGGCAGACCACGGTACACGAGCGATTTTCCATTAGGCACCAACAAAATGCGGCCACCACCGTTGGGAAATTAACCCACAACCTCGTTGGTTTACCCACGAGGTTGTGGTTAAGTTACCCACAACCGAATACTCGCGAAGTGGCAATCCGGCTCAGCCCAACCACAATGTCAAACGATGCACAACACAGTATATCTTCTTGTAATCACTGCAATCTAGTGAAAACTAGATCCTGGCTAAAACTTCGTTGCAATGGCTCTCCACCAAGCGGCCGTGCTCGGCGTGGCCGTCTGTTGCGGATGGAGTGCTATCGCTAGTGTAATCTTGGCACAGCTATTCTCGGGGATTGGCCAAAAATTAGGCACATATCGACATCACGTAGATATCATTATGGCAGACTTGGGCCTCGTGACTCTGCGCGAAAGATGGCTTGATCGTGACATGATATTTCTACGCCAAGTTGTGCGAGGTGACCTCGACCGTGCCACACTGCTCACCCCCCTTGCACTCTCGCATACCACCTCGTAAACCTACTAAGTGTTAGCGTGCATTTTATCCTGACGTTCGTTTACCGTGCCCAATGTCGCGCCCGTGGGAAACATATGATTCTATGAATAGTGATCTCTTTCTCTAACCTCACATCAACGTTTTCATGTATTCTAGTGGGATTTTATTCTCGTATGGTCAGCTTTGTCATCACTTTTTTTTTTCTTTTTCTTTTTCTCTATTTCTTCTTTTTTTTTTCTTTTTTTCTTTGCTTCTCCGCTGTACTATCAGTCACGTGACAAGTCTCCATCTCCAGCCGCGGTGGCTTAGCGGCTATGGTGATGCGCAGCTAAGCACGAGGTCGCGGGATCGAATCCCGGCAGCGGCGGCCGCATTTCGATGAGTGCGAAAATTTAAGAACACCCGTGTCCCGCGCGTTGGGGGCACGTTAAAGATCCACAGGTGGTCAAAAATTAATTCGAAGTCCCCCACTGCGGATGAATTCCTCATAATCAAATCTGGTTTCGGCACGTGAAACCCCAGAATTCAATTCAAACCTTTTTTTTTTTTTTTTTCATTACTCTGCTCTCATTGTGCAAAAAAAAATGGTACGTATATGACGTAGCGAGCTGTCGCCAAGGCCGCAAAGCTGTTTTCAGCCATTACACATAAATAAACCAAATTCATATACCTAGTGGCACGGAGCAAGCCTAGTGGAGCATACCGAGTGATCCCAGTCGTCAACTGGGCCAGACAGGTACCAGCAGCAAGTTGTCTATTGAGGCAAATACATGGTGACCCACGTTGTCTGCTGGCCAAGTAAACATGGGCACACCTATAGTATCCCAACATAGCAGACAACTTGGATCATTGGGGAAAGGTTAGATACATTATACAAAGTGGGTAAAGTGGGGTGAAGGTGCGCGTATCAGCCGTGTTATAATAGTATATAGTTATAGCGCAAAGTGATATGAACCCGTCCACAAACCGATAATACGATAGATAATTAGTTCCATGTGGTTATCGCTGGTTCACAGCGCGGCGTCAACATCGTTGCGATACTAGAGACTGGGAGAAGCGCGTGTAAACAAGTGACGGCAACGCAGCCAGCGTTCCTGCTGCACCGCTGACAGGTGGCGCTAATGAGCTTTTACACTACTTCGATATATTTGTGCTGACGTAACAGCTGTTAGAGGAGAGTGTGCGCAAGCCTTCTCTGTTCTTATGTGGTGTTGGCGCCGGCCGTGCGCACGCCCAGCAACATTGCGCTCCGCATTGAAGTGCATATGCACGCAAGCCACAGCCTCGTATACTTAGCGGCCGAGTCAAGACAACGTCACGTAAATGGCGGGCGTCGAAACGATTTCCACTTTACGGCGGCGGATTTTGAACCCGTTAGATTAATAACATATAAGTTCAGCAGCGCTCTCGACTGCCAATCACAGATAGTGGAAAGTGCAAATGGCTTACACATCATGTCGAGGCCGTTTCCGCCGAGCTGTAGCTTAACGTCGCGCACTGGAGATGTCAGAAAAGGGACGGCTATCAGTCCGTGGCAGACGCTCAAACAAACACGTTCGTTTTCTTCTTCAAGAGTGGCACGAGCTTCCAAGGGTACATCCATGATCGAAGCAGACGAAGAAAATATTAAGAAAAAGAAAACAACTATTGTTCGCGGAAACAATAAATTGCTGGTCTCCCCAAATCAAAAGAAAGAAAGAAAAGAATGAGAACGCAGCAGATGTGTGCGACCCATCACAGCATAATTTGCAGTAAAACTTCTTACTTCGATTTCGAGCAGTTTTCTTAAGAATTTCAATTGCCTGCAAGTAACAAAGCACTTTAAGCCGCGTAAGACCTATAACATGGACCTCACTTTGTGCAAACTCAAAACATGGGGGCGCATCCTATTCTCTCAGGACACCGGGAAGGCATGCGTGTAAGGTTCGTGTAACGCTGTAATTAACATATACGTGTGCACATTAAACATTGCACACACCAGAGGTAACGCGCCACTCCTCCCCCCTTTCAATGAAATACTAAGCTGTCGCCGCACTTCGATATCGTATGACAGCGGGCAAAAACTGCACGCACTTCGCATAATACCTGCAAAATGGGGGGAAACCGACTATTCCGCCATCACTTACAAGGTTCTAATTAAACCAGGAATGTTACGCTTTTGCCAAACATAGCCCTCAACTTGCCGCCCATTAAATGTGAATTCTTTGTCTCGTACGGTTATCGCAGCCTCTCACGACACAGATAGCAAACATCAGGCATAGCAGCCACATAACGTTTTCGAACACTTGCGCAAGTAACTTTATGGAACGGCCAAACTTTACCTGCAATGTTTCAACATTGCGTGTTCATAAGCCCTAATGTTCTCTCAGTTTTTACCAAAGTTAACCTCGGTGGTAGTTATAGTTTTATCAGGACAGCGTGCTAAATTATATACCATTCGTAATACTAAGTGAAAGAAAGTTAAAGTTGAGCGAGGTGGTAGGAATTAATGTTAATCAAAAGCATGCAGTCAACCGAAAAAGGAACGAAAAGGCAAACACAAACGCGACGTTCGTGTTCCCTTTTGTCTTTTTTTTTTTTTTTTTTGCCGTAACGCTGATAAGTAACGCTTATAAAGCTCTAGAGCACTTGCATACAGAATTTACGGCAAAATTCATGAGCAACCCAAGCACTTCAAACTTTGCCTACACATTTCCCATGCTCTACACTTTATTTCCTTAGAACCAAAACAAGGTTATTCGTTCAGTTCACCGTAGATTCCAGGAAAACCTATACTGCAGGGAAGTATATACTATAGGGAAGCCTAATACAGGAAATCCTACAAAAAAGGCTACTAATATTTACTGCGTCTGCTCCGGCCTATACAATTTTCTGTTAGTAAAAATGGACTACATTGTACTTCAAAAGAGGCAAAGATTAAATTTATTAACAGGGTTCGGAAAATTTCACTGAGGCACAAACGCACAGATTTGAGATACATTGAGATCCGTAGCGTCACACGGATTTGGAGCGAAAGCAAATAGAAAATGAGCTCTTACCTTCATTTTCGCTTCAAATAATCAACTCAATTACTTCCAAAATACCAAAATCATCATGTCAAAAAAATTAGCGTAGCTTGCACATGGAGGCCCAAACCTAAATAGACAGCGGAACTGATGGGCACCTAGCTAGTCCTAGCTTTTGGGCTGGGCTAAGTACTACCAAGCTATCCCCAGCATTTCCCAGAATTTATTTATTATTGATCGATTATCGATTAGGCATTGATTGGCTATCGATTGGCTATCGCAAGCTATTGGCCACGTATTTGGGCTAGGCAAAGCACCATCAAGTCATCCCCAGCATTTCCCGGAATTTATTGATTATTGATCGATTATTGATTAGCTGTTGATTGACTATCGATTGGCTATCGATGACTGACTAAGCTTAAGTAGCCCCAACCAGGCTTAACTAGACTTAGTCAGGCTCAGCTTCGCTAGTTCACAGGGGTATGTGCCATTGCGCTTGGACCCTTCCTGCATACCACCAGGATCGGCCCACATTTTTTGCACATGCACGACACACGGACTAACGGTCGGCTTAAATAGCTCCGCTGTTAAAAAAATAATTTCTCAGTCTAAACTCAGTCAGTATTTCTCTGGTGCCTCGTTAACACCTTTGCGAGGGGAAATATTGCGCTCAAGAATCAGCATCTGCCAACGCACAGGAGGCGTGAGACTTTTGACAGGAGACCTCCTGTCAAAAGTTACAAAGTAATTGCTAAAACAGCAATAAAACGGCATAAAATGTAGTTGTACTAGGAAAAAAAATTACCCTGAAAATGGGGTGAAATATTAATATATATATATATATATATATATATATATATATATATATATATATATATATATATATATATATATATATATGTAGCTTGGGCTAGCCGATGTATGTGCTCGTGGTCGTTCCATCGTCATCACTCCATCTTTTTCATTCTATCGTAATCATTAAATGAAAAAAAAAATGAGACATCCGCCCAATCTTAGCAGTTGCTACAAAGAAAACCCATACGGTTTCCTCGAAAGAAAAGCCTCGTAGTTGATGAGGAATTCGTCCTTGTCCGGGACTCGAACCCGGGACCACCGTTTTCTCCAGGGCACTCACTCCACCATCTGAGCTATAACCAGGCGACTAGCAAATTGCAGGGCGAAGTCCAATTTATCAACAACTCGAAGCAAAGGCAAGTGTTTGACGTAATAGTTCAGCGGAAACCCGCTAGGTGGAGAGAAGTAATTAAATTATTAGTAATTAATTAGTAATTAATTATTTATATATATATATATATATATATATATATATATATATATATATATATATATATATATATATATATGATTAAAGTACATTCCACATTACTGGATTATGTCCCCACTGGACAGACTGCAATTTATTTAGTTTTTGATTAGCGTTGGTGTGCTGTGCTGCTCAGCTCAGCCCCAGAGGATCAACTGTGGGCAGTCTAACGAACCGACGACGCCGCCAGATCCCAAGGGCTCGTGGTCCCACCTGATTAACTTGCCGGTCAAAAAATATTTTTTCACCTACCTATCTACAAAACCTCGAGGAGACCGCCTGCGGTTCAAAGACCTACGGCTATGTCCGTAACTTGCTCGCCGGCCGGACGGCCACGGTGGGGATATCCAACTTACGCAGTAAGGAATTCAAGCTGCCGAACAGGGGAACGCCGCAAGGCTCCGTCGTGTCGCCCCTCCTATTCAGCGTGGCACTCCTGAAGCTCCCCCGGCTTCTCGAAAACATCCCAGGCCTGCGTCACGCTTTCTACGCGGACGACATCACGCTCTGGACGCGAGGAACGAGCACCGGAGATCAAGAACGTTGCCTTCAAGAAGCGGTTGATGTTATCGAGCACTACCTTGATAGCTGCGGCCTCCACTGCGCACCTGAAAAATCGGAGCTACTCGTACTCAAGGCACGTACGAGGGGTAGACCTCCCACCTGCGAAGCTCCAGACCCATGCGTCACGCTCAATGGGATCCAAATACCGAAGGTCGCCTCGCTACGAGTACTAGGCTTGCACCTGCACCGAGATGGATCAGGAGTCGCCACGCTCCCACGGCTCCAACGCACAATCTCCCGACTCACAGACCTCGTAAGGACAGTAGCCAATCGACGCAGTGGCCTCAAGGAGCAAGACACCCTGAGAGTCGTTCAAGCTCTACTGACCAGCAGAATAACGTACGCAACCCAGTACCTGGCTCTCAAGAAGTGCGAAGTCGACAAGCTCAATGTCATCATCCGCAAAGGGTCTACCACCCGTGGCATCTACCACCCTACTTCTCAAAATGGGTGCTCCTAACACCTGGCAAGAGCTGGTGGAAGCCCAGAAAACCAACCAACTCGAGAGGCTGAAGCTCACGCCGACGGGCAGATCGGTCCTTGCTCGCCTCGGCTACGGAGAACGCTACATCTCCGACTCGGACCGCAAAGTCAAGATACCGCCATGCTTAAGAGAATCCTTGAGCATCGACAAACTACCGCGCAACATGCATCCCGAGCATCATCGGGGACGCCGGCTCGCTCGAGTCGACGCCATCCGAAGACGCCACAAGCACGATCCAGATGCTCGCTACGTAGATGCGTCCAAATACCCGGGAAATACCGCTTACGCCCTGAGTGTGGTTGACTCGAGAGGCAAAGAATTGGCATCCGCCACAGTCAGGGTGTGGAACTCGGAGACAGCGGAAGAAGCGGCGATCGCCCTCGCCACCACCACCAGCACGAACGCGGTCGCAGTCTTCACGGACTCCCAATCCGCAGTACGCAATTACACGAGAGGCCGAATATTGGTGGAAGCAGTCAAAATTCTGCAGAAAAGAAGCACTCCGCTTCCTTACACCTGCGTCACGTGGTTACCAGGGCACGAGGGGCTAGAGGGAAACGAAGCGGCACACGCCGCGGCCCGCGATGACGTCAACCGGGCCTCTCTCCCCGCCTCGCGAGACCCCCGACCGCCTGGTGACGCAGCGGAAACGCAGACAATACCCCCCACGTATAACGCCATCCTCCAATACTACCAACTGGGACGCAAGGTGTACCCGCCACCTCATCCAAAACTGACCAAAGAGGAAAGTACCGCATTCCGAAGACTGCAGAGCAATACGTACACCCATGGGATCCTCATGCATCGCATCCACCCGACACTACACACCTACAACTGCCCGATCTGCGCCATGCCAGACACTCTGGCTCATTTGCTACTCGAGTGCCCGTGGCGCCCCGAAGATGCCGTTACCAAACATACAACGTCCGAAGACGTGAACCTCCTCGCCGAGACGTGGGAGGCCAAGATCTCCACCCCCACCCTGGACGGACAACTACGTCTTGTCGCCAGAGCCCGGGATGCTATCGCGGCCAGAGGAGGATTCATGGAATGAGGGACCCTCCCACCTAGAGTGATCCACAGCTCAAACGCTCGGGAACACCGTCTCGAAAATTAAAGTTTATTTCATCATCATCATTACCTACCTATCTACAAAAGTGTGTGCGTTTGGTTTTCCCGTTCCCGGTATTGTTCTTTGCCGAGCAATGTACACGTGTCTTATGACGTTTTGAGGAGCATAAGTACGCCTGCGAGAACTGAAAATTAATCTGTTGTTGAAAGGTGTTTGTCTAATTTACCTTTCCGTGTTCCTCTCATTCTGCCGGCGTTACAAGAGAGTAAAAATACCATGTATACAAGCCCATGTATTTACCCTCGTCGATTGAAGTGTTAAAACAAGTAGTAATTTATTCAGAGAACCTGCGTATGTGTCTTAATGGTCTTCATAGATTCGCCACGACCATTCTAACGTGCCATTAACCACGCAGAACTAGTGGCGATGTCTAGACGACCGAAAATGAGAACAAGTAAAGAGGAAAACAAGTAAACATGAAACAAGTAATAGAAAGTAGCAACGCATTCAAATGAGAATGTCAAAGTAAGTTAATGAATGTGTCGTGAGCGCGCAGGCTTTCGCCTTTATCCTCTTTAGCGTATGCTAAAGTGACAGTCAACTTTTGTGGATATTTCAGCCCTGTGGAAGGTGTAGGTCTTTGTATTACTTTCTTTGACCCTTATTCAGGCGTGTGCATCAGTGTTTTTTTCATTTGTGGCTACACAGATCCTATGACTTCTTCCAGAGATGGGTTCTTGCATATTCATTGCATTTACCTATATGATAATGTACCGTGTACTGCGGTGGCCTATGCGCTTGCATTTCTTTTTTTCCTTCTCTTTTTTTTTTCACAAGGACTGCACTGGGCCTGTGTTCTGGCTTGTGGAGTTGACTTGTAAACTTATCACCTTAGTGTCAGCATTTCCTGACTAATCGCAAGAACTCCTTATTGAGTGCTTTTTACATCAGCATGTCTTTATTATTCCGGCTTCCGGAGAACGCTTCCGGCGTTTTGCCCGAATGATCCCCCGGCCGGTGCTTCGCCCACTCATCATCATTCACTTCGTGGATATGCGATGTTTTTTTTGTTTTATTGCGATAGCAATTATATGGACACTTCAACCGGATTTCTGCCGTCGGCGTCGCCGTCGCCGTCGCCGTCGCCGTCGCCGTCGCCGTCGGCGTCGCCGTGAGGTTCAGTATAGATAAAATCTTCGCCGCGCGCCGTATGCCCCAGAGGCAGCGTGCGGGGACGCGCGCTATCACGGAGAGCGAACGCACTCAATCTCCCACGCGCAAGCAAGCGGAAAGCCAGCGCCGGAGGGAGCAGGGGGGGGGGGGGGGGGGGGGGAGCACTTCTCTGCCAACAACCGCGCTCGTCGCTCGTCCGCACAGTCTCTTATCTCTCCCACGCGCAAGTAAGGAAGCGGGAAGCCAGCGCCGGAAGGAGCGGAGGGGGGGGGGGGGGGGGGGCGCACTTATACGCTGCCAACAACCGCGCTCGTCGTTCGTTCGACCGCACCGTCTCTTATCTCCACACGGCTCTGACCTTTATGCGCATTCGCCGCTCAGTTTCCGTTGAAGCGATAGACCGCGCGTACCTTCGCCCCCTGCTGCGGCGTATATATCCGCTCGCTGCCAGCGTTTTGACGGTCGTTGTCTGCACTCATTCAGTGTGATCTATTCATGTTTGTTTGTGCGCGCTCACACCACGCTTCTTCAATCAGTTAGTAATAGTCGGGCCACATTTTCCAACGCACGCTACACATGCAATGCTGCCCGGGTCGGCAGTGCAGCGCTACAGGTGTGTCCCTTCGCACGCGCTGCCCACGGGAAGCGCTTCTCATCAACACCACCGTTTCACACGCGCCTTCTCGTGGTCATCGAGTCTCTCTTCATGTCGGTCTACTTACGCCGCAGCACACCTGCTTACTTAATCAGCTCATGTTTACTACAATTCATATTGCTACCAAAGCCGCTCACCTTACTTCGTATGACATTGCTGTGTTGCTATCGCATTCATCGCTTCGCCCTTAGGGCGAAACTGTGACATTTTTTTTTTTTGCTTTATATGTGTCGCACGACATGCAATAGAAAAGTGAGTTTGATGTGTTCAAGTAAAAGGAAAAGGCAACTAGTATATTAAAGATGTATGCAGGTATCTTGTGTTTCTTATCGCGTGCCAACATGAGTACATCAGAGCGTGACAAAAAAGGCAGAACGACTGGGGACCAAAATGGTTACCCACCAAATTTGGTGGTAAATAGCGGTCAAAATTTTTGGTGGTGTCACCACCCCAAAACGGCGCTTGCATGTAAGCTCCCTAATTTTATCGGCGTTGGACTTTATGCGGATCCTCACGACGACGGCCGAAATGCGCTTAGAGCGGCCATATAATTGCTATCGCAATAAAAGTAGATGTGAACAAGAGACGATACGAACACAGAGTCGCAATGACCGACACCGCCAGTAAGCACTGCTTCGAAACCGAATGAGCGCAACACTGTTTGGAAGCCATAGCAAGGAACCTCCTCACTTGCTCCAAGTAATATTCTCTATTTCGTTCATCGTTTTCTTTAGCGCTGGCGAAAATTGTTAATCTTCAGTAATATTCCTAACAAGTTTAATATTAACCATGTTTCTTTTTACTTTATCACGACTGCTTTCTTGTTAGAGACGACATATGTAAGAAACGCACTCATTCCACTCTGTGAATACGGGCTAGCAGCGGAGCTGTTCTGCGGCCGCCTCATACCGGCACACGCAACATACTAACGATAGGCGCCGACTAAGGGGGAAGCTCCGGGGCCCTAGCCCCTTGCCGAGCACCCTCCGATGTTTTCCGGGGAGGGGGGCGGAGTTTCAATGTGCGTCAGTACATAAAACGACGTTTTGTTAAATGAGCAACTGGAACGCCAACGCATTCCTCCGCAATGTTCCTGAATTAATATCTCGAAACTGGTGCCATCCTGAGAATTCGTTCCTAGTGGATCCGCCTTGCGAACTCAACGGCTAGAATTTGTAAATTGCAATTTGGGCCATAAGTTAATTACTTAAAGCTTAGTTAGATAATTTTTGTCAATTAGTCGATTATACATTTCAATTTCTTGTGCAATTAATGTTCGCCTCTTCGAATAGACCAGCTCATGAACTAGAATTATGCTGTCTGCCACACGCAACCTTTGAAAACTTTTGAAAATTTTTGAAAGTGTTTGCTGAAACACCCTGTACATACAAGGACGAACATTGTTATATATTTCTGAGGAGAAGGAGGTAGCCAACTAACAATTAATTCTAATCGTATGGATATAGCCTATGCACAGAGAATGAATATGTTGCTTTATGTTCACCTCGCCTAAATAACGTTGCTTAGAGTGTTTTTGTTTTGTTTTTAAATTGAAATAAACCTGCAGACTCCAGTGACCCCGTCGTCGGAGTTTTATCAACTGCGTGTGAAATGCACACGAATGATATGTCTTAGTATTGCTCCTCCTTTCAGTAGGCAATGCTAACAATTCTTGAAAAAAAAAGCTGTTCTAATAATTTACAGCAATTATTAGGGATGAAAACATCGCCACTTGCATGCAGAAGTTATAAATATATATATATTATTCACTCAGTAACCTAAAATGAGGCGAAGCCGGATTGACTCAATATCAAAATCAATAGCATACATGTTCATCAGCACTTACACTCAGCTCACGTGTTTCCACCAACGTAGGACATGTACCGCCAGAGGTACTACGAAGTACTTGACACCATGATGTCTTTGTTAAGCAAGAGGTATCCACCTGAGATGTGGCAGCATATGTCACACATTGAGCAGTTTGCCATAAGGAAGGAAGGCGAAGCATATATACCGGGTGTTCAAAATTAACCTTTACGGAATTTTTAAAAAATCGCCTGTGGCAGGTAGCATAATTCTCATCGTTGAGCTGAGGTATTCGAAGAGGCGGACATTAGTAGCACGAGAAATCGAAACGCATATTCAACTAATTAACAAAAATTGACTAATGAACTTCTTAGTCAATTACTTTACCACACATATTGCAATTTACGAATTGTAGCCGGTGAGTTTGCAAGACGCATCGTCTTGAAATGGATTTCCAGCATGACACCAGTTTCGAGTTGTTATTTCCCAAAGTGGGGGACGAAATACAGGGGCGTTCCATTTACTTTTGTGCTTCAATGTATGAAACAGCATGTTGGTAAAAAAGTAAGTGGAACAACAGTGCATTTTAACGGTGAGTTTGACGGCGCATATCTCCAAACTAGTGTCATTCTGGAAATCCATTCGAAGTGGATACGCCTGACAAGCACACCGGCTACAATTCGTAAATTGCAATGTACCATAAGATAATTAACTAAGAAGTTGATTAGTGCATTATGTTAATTAGTTGAATATGTGTTTTGATTTATCGTGCTATTAATGTCCACCTCATCGAATAACCCAGCTCAATGATAAGAATTATGCTACCTGCCACAGGCGACTTCTAAAAATTCCGTAAGACTTAACAATGAACACCCTGTATAACGAAGTTCTACGGTGACGGCCTTGAACCAGGGCGCTTGATTTTGCACAGATATATGCTGATTGACATTGTAAGCCATCAAAATTCGGCACCATTGCACACATTCAAAGACGTCGTACACACGTTTTCGGGGGACAAGGGCAAGGGTGACTACTGGACAAGCCCGTTTGAACCATCCTGGCAATTTTGCACGCTCACAAAGAACTCTCCTGCAAAATCAATTTGAATAAGATTGCCCACGACTTTATTGCCAGATGAAGTACGCGAATAAACACTCTTTCCTTGATTGTCAAACCATCGCATCAGAAAACAAACTGACATCTTTAATAGGAAAGAGAAGGGCGCCAACATTCAAGTCAAAGCAAACCACCTGGCTTAGAAAACAACGCAGAAAGTTATACAAAGGAACGAAAACGGGGTACATATAACAGCGTAAGCACGGCGAGGCCTTTTGGGTACGCAAAGACGCTTGGTCACACTATTTGTAAAACTCCCTAGTCTATGCTGTGCATTTTCCTTAATAATTTTTATTTGACATATGCTGTATTAGCTGCTCATTGGATAGGTTTACCTCGTCCAGTAATCGGCTAAACGCGGGCGGACCGGGCGTTGGGGCGTTGTGGAGGAACCGTAAACGTGAGCGGCCAGTATGGTGCGGCCACTTGGTGGCGCAGAGCTCAAACAGACAAACACAGCTAATATTGCAGTAACCAAGTGTATTCTACTTCGCTGCTGGCGTAAATTTTCGGCATTGGTGTAATCGCGTTGCTGCCGACAAAGGTCACGCCACCGAATTCTACTGGCCAGCCAGGAGCGACACATGGCGACTGATGTTCACACCGACAAGTGCAACCTGTCTGTCGCTACACCATGTCTCACGATTTCACGTCTATTCGTACCGCTATCGAACCGGAAAATAAGCGCCAGTGCATGCAGACGTCCTGGTCCTGCGCCGTTGATTGGTTCAGCAGCTTTGCGACATGAGTGGAACGACTGAAAAAATTCATGAGCCATTCCACTCTGTGAAGGTGGATGACCAGTGAAGCTGTATAGATAGTATATCCAAATGTACAACACAGAGTTACATAAATGTATTTGTGTTTATTTTTTCACGCAATTTACTATTGCTTTGTGGTCGTTATGGTAGACGGCCAAGGGTTCGATGACGACGATGGACAGGTTCTTGGCGAAGGTTAAGTGCAAACACGAGCGCCTCTAGGTCGTTGGCACCTTGGTATCGGTGTAGCAATGTAGCCTTAACCGTTCGAGCATAAACCAGGGCAGCCAATTGCCATCTGACCGCGACACGTCCACGTTGAAGTCGCCAACGACGATGACTGGAGTTCGATCGTCGTCGGCCGGGACGAGCAGCCATCCAAAGTGGGCGTTCATAAAAATTTATACGTCGCGCTTGGAAGAGGCAGGTCGAACGTGCACGGTGGCAACGACCGTGGCGTCGGCGGTCTTTACGGCGCACACGTCGGCACAACACGCCGCGCTTTCTAGTTGATTTCAGAGAGGTGGTTGTCGAACAACAGCCGATCGCAAACTGTACAACTCAATCATAAATTACAGTTGAGAAAGTCTCTCTTATCTGCGCCGTCTCTTGCGCGCCGCATCGCGGGCACGTTCCTCTTCTCGACGACGACGTTTGGCGGCGCGGGCGCGCTCTTTTTCCCGCACCGCCGGGTCGGCGGCCCGACGATAGACGCTTGCTCGCCGTGTCGCGGGCACGTTCTTCTTTCTTCTCGGAACGGCGAGTCGGCGGCACGACGCCTATGGTCACATTCACGCCGCTGCTCTCGACGTCATTCCTCGTAAAATCGCTGTTCTTCGGCCGTACTAGGGAGCGTATACATGCAACGCTCAGCGCTGCATTTAGGCTCCCTAGGGCGTACGAACTACTCGCGCCCATCTCATGGCGAAGGTGGAGCTAAAGTGAGACCGCAACTTCATCTGCTTGAACGTATGACATTGCGCGCATGCGCGCGTGGGCTGTATACGGAGAAATACGTTCGAGCAGATCAGAGACGACGACGACGAACGCGTGAGCACTGGCACGAGCGCGTTCGTGCGGTTGCGCCGAGGGGGCCAACGAGCTGTTGATGAACACGACGACGCTCGAGCCATTGGTGATGATGATATTTTTGTTCGCGGACAACGGACATGCCGTAGCTATATACAGCTTCGATGTAAAATCTACCAGCGATAGACAGAACGGTCGCTTTTCGGTCAAAGCAACCATTCGCGTATATTGGCGACCGGTCGCTTTGAGACCAACGTGACCGCGCAATCTCCGCGATGAATCGCTGGTCTAAAAGAGAGGTTAGGTCTGTGTTAACCCATAGAAGTTGGCCGCCGTGAGTGTCAGGAGAATGCCCTGACCATGTAGTGTGCCAATAGTCGTCTATCTAGTACCTGGACCAGCTTCACTGTGCGCTGCACCTGCGGCAGCATCCTGGGCGACCAGGCCTGCACAAGCTGACCGCGAGTATAGTGCCCGGACAGTTCGACAGCCACGCGGCTATCGACGGAGTCGAGCACAGATGCCGGTGACAACGCCGCCAGCACGGCGAGCGCGTCGCCTACGTTGAAGCCTTGTGTGCCGGCTGCGCAACACCGGCGCGTGTGACGCGTCACGTCGGCCAGGAACTGCGCTCTCGAGCTGTTCTTGAGGATCACGTTCTGGAAGTCAGCCTGCGCCGTAAGAGATCACGAGTGAGCCCGCGAAATACCTCGAACTTGTGAGTGGGAAAATTGAAATATGCCTCAAAGCAGCACCTGGCTGTGTGTGCACAAGACACAGACACGTGGTTTCAAAAGACAGTTGTGCCCTGTAAAGACAGCGTCGCAGTCGAAGAGCGTATGGGTTTTCTAGTTAATACGCTGTAGTTTTCGGTACTAAAACTGGCGTACCGAAGTAAAATACATATCTGTATTGCGATTTTCATTTGTATATTTTCGTCTCTGATTCAAACAGTTTTATGATTCATACATAACTGTAGTTCAAGCTTATACCAAAATTATAGTCATACAGAGTTACTTCGTGCAAACAACATGTTATTTAAACGTCCATGTTATACTTTCAAATGACCCGCCACGGTGGCTTAGCGGCTATATGGCATTGCGCTACTAAGCACGAGGTCGTGGGTTTGGTTCCCCGGTCGAGGCGGCAGTTATTTCGATGAGGTCGAAAATGCTCGTGTACTGCACGGCGAGAAACCCTAGATGGTCAAAATTGGCAAGGAGTCCTTCACTATGGCGTACCTCATAATCAGATCGTGTTTCTGGCGCGTCAAACCCCCAAATTGAATTTTCATACTTTCAACACTAATTACATATTGTCAATTCATTACTTTCAATACTTGCCTGGATAACGGCTGCCCATTTCAGCATATAAGCATTTCTGTTTGATCAGTTTGACACAACTGTAGAAGTAAATTAAAGGCAGAAAAATTGTTATGATGACGCGAATAAAAAGAAGACTTTGTCCTGGTTCGGCAGAAATCAAACCCGTCACGTACCAGCACCTTTCCAAGGGAGTTTGCCAAGTGAGCTAGCCAGAAGGCTAGAAGAAGGCAGCACGAGTGCAAACTAGCCGACGTATAATAATGATGCTGATGATGCCATCAAAGTTTCTTGGAAACTAAGATTTAAGCAGGCAAAATTTAGTATTTAAAATGCTTCCAGCGTCTGGGGTTACGCTGTTTAGACTGAACCAGTGATAACTAGCCGACATATAGTAATGATGCTGATGACACCGGCAAAGTTTCCTGGAAACCAAGATGCAAGAGGGAAAATTTAGTATTTCCTTCCAGCGTCTGGGGTATACGCTATGCTTTGACGGAATCGGGTCTGTGTTTCTTACCCATGGAAGCATAGAGAGAAGGCATGTTTCCCACGGCACGATGGTGACCGGGCACTGTGCCCTCTGGAGGACAATGTGCGCAGCTTCAGGGTCAGTGTGGAAATTGAACTCCGAACCCGGCACAACGTTACCTCTGCCTGCGGTAAACGAAACGTTGTTAGACAATACTCACGCAGCGCAACAACGATACGGAGGAAATGAAGAGCTGCCCTAATATACGTCTAGGGCTTCAAACTACAAATAAGGGCTCTGGCGGCCGGCGTAGGTACGCTTTAGAACCGCCAAATGCGGGAAGTTCTATCCTTGTTGTTGTAAATGAACGTGATTAAAGCGTAGGTGTGCATACACCACTCAAGAAGTATCTCAACAAGACGAATACATGTGCCGTTGAACTGATTCATTCTATTTTTCAGCTCCATGTCTATTGTAATACTCACGGTTTCAAGCGCGAGGAAGCGCTGATGCTGTTGTGATAAGTGTGCCTGTACGAAGTGCAATGGGTCAACAGGGCATTTTTGGCGAGATAGGCTCATTCCTGTCTGCTATCTCTCACCATATCTGTTAAATGAAATTACAATTGAATGAACTGAAACAACCTTCCCACTGACTGGCCTATTGTCGCAGCTCCCATCAAAGACGTCTACAAGTAGCGTCGGTAGACAGCAGGTTGAAACCATACAGTTGCAGTCACGGACGAAGCAGTCACGGACGAAGGCAAACTAGGGGAAGAAACTTCACGTGACAAGCGGAAACTCTAGTCGTAATAAAATAAAGGGAACACAATCTATGACAAAGCACCGCCGCACGCGACCATGTCACTTGATGGGCAACCGGTAGATTTTGATTGCCTCATCTGGTTGCGTTGGCAGCTTCATTGCATAGAATCAGCAATCTGACATATGGAGCTACTAAAACCTACCACGAACAAAGAAATGACAGCCTACAATTAGTGGAAGAGGTGCTTTTTCTATTAATTCGGCACTTCAGCAGTGCAATGAGCGAGTGAAAATATTAACAGAGTATGAGGAAGCTGGCTTACGCAAGATGACTTCCTGACCTCATAGTCATGTTACCATCTACTTTCCTTACTGTTCTTTTTTTTTTTTTTCCTTTCTTCACAGGCGCTGCCCGAAGATTCGCACCATGAGATTTCGGGATATGTCTCTATGCTAAGCAATGCATATTTCGTCATCATTCTCTGATCGACCAACTGATTTTTGCTCCTCATTGTGTGTTCTCCCGGGTAGACCATCGTCACAAGGTTGGAATTGCATCATAGACCCGCCGTGTTAGCGCAGTTGTTATGGCCTTGCACCGATAAGCCCGAGGGCGCAGGATCAAATTCCGGCCGTTGCGGCCCCATTTCGATGAGGGCGAAATGCCAAAACCTCCCTGTATTGGGTGCACGTTGCGGAACCCCATGTGGTGAAAATTAATCCGGAGTCTTGAAAGGCGTGCCTCATAATCATATCGTGGTTATGGCAAGTAGAACCCCAGACTTTAATTTTTAATTACACCGTACGACCAACATCTTAAGAGCAGAATCATCTGTGCAATTGTCACCATAGCTGACAAAGAAATCTCCAAGAATTGCTTAGTTAAGACTGTATAACGAAGCCGCTCCACCGTATGCTGTTTGTTTACAGATTTTTGCTCTTACGTTCCTATTCGGACAGACTGTAAACACTCCCTTCTGTAATGCCGTTTGGCCCTGAAAGTAAACGAATAAATTAGTATACCTTGTCTGTTGCCACCCAAGATGAACATCTCTCGCAGACTTCCGGTGAAGTGCGGGTCCACCAGGAGAGCGATGGCCACGTTAGTCAGTGGACCGAGCAGCACCAGGGTGAGCTGTCCGGGTCTAGCCCGCGCGAGCTCGATGATCTTCAAGGCTGCCGGCGTGCCGTTGCCTCCAGCGGTCGCCGCGGCGTTCACCCCGACGTCGTAGTGCGCGGACACTTCGCCGAAACTATCATGGCCGAAGTAGTGCTCCTCTTGTTTCCAATCGCCGTCAAGAGGTCGGTCGGCTCCTCGGTAGACGGGAATCTGCAGTATGCACGCAACGAGCTTTGTAGTCTTTAACCTTACCTGGTCCAGTTATCCCCTGCAGGAATCGCAACTCTTTGAGAGCCGTGTTGGACGTACAGCAAAATAACAAAACGAAGAACTAATCTCAGAAACTAAATCAGTCCCAATTCTAAACACATTACGAATGCGTATAGTGAGCAGAGCACTGGTTTAACTGTGATTAATCCTTACGGGCCTACACATAGAAGCACACTCAGATTAGGCCTTTGAGCTACACCTTTGAAACCTGCTGCCTAAAGATACATAGCGTTCTTATAGGTGGCGTGTCAATTCGTGGCTATTAATCACGCTCTATGATTGTAAAATCGGTAGTTGCAATAGACATAATTTTTCTACCATATTCTGAAATTGTAAAGGTTGGCACTCATTTAATGCGAAAAACTGTAATAAGAATCACTTCTCTTAGCTTTCCACTTCTCGTTCAGATGCACGGAATTCAACTTCCTCGCTTCAAAAATAATTTTCGGACCAAGAATTTGGACGAATCATGCAGTTTAATTCACAATGCGATCAGAAAAAGAAAACACGCCAGTGCTACAAACCCCGACGAAGCTTCACAGTTGATGATAGCAGGCATTTAACTTGGTAATCTGCTATCATATGTCATATTTTGCTCATTTGGCTTTCAATAATGATAACGGTGAGGCCTGTACGATAATTTTTATGCTCTCTCCTCGCCATTGCCACGTAAGTTCAATTTATTCCTGAATGAACATGGGTCACTCAATCCACCTTATATCGGGACAAGCTACGGTTTACACGAGGCCGACTTTTCCGGAGGACGCCACTTGAGATACTCGAGGGAATCGTCACCGGGCATGCGCAAGCTAATTACATGCTTCGCAGAAGACTAATTAAAGACAAGCTGGGCTACAACGAAAACAATTTTAAACTATATCATTCCATGAGGCTGCCGAGTTGGCAAGTAGAGAAGCATAAAAATACTACTTTCAAGAGAGTGAAAACTTAGGTTTGTTCGGTAACGCGCAACTAAAAGGACAGGCTGTGGACACACACAACGCTGATATGCTGCCACAAATTAATTTTTAATTTGTGGATGTTTAATTCGCGAATGTTTAAGCGCGACAGGTGGCCCCCGCAACAAGGCCGCACCTCAACGCTCACGCTTTTATCCGTCTTATGTGCCCGTGTTGCACGTCTCTTAATCATACGTACTGTCACAACGAACGTCTTACGACATCACGTGGGGCCGCGCAAAATTCCTTGCAACTAACTTACGTCCGTCCTGCCGAAGACCCGAAGCACACGCAGCGTGTTGTCTTGCGCAGAGTCCACTCTGGTGTTGCCAGCCACCGTAGTAATGGCTGCCACGTCCGCACCAGAGCCTAAGGCGAGACCGATAGCCAGAGCATCGTCTACGCCCGTGTCCACGTCCAGCAGAAGAGTGGGATTCGTCATGGTTGAACCACCCCAGGCCGACTCAATGCCACGACAGGATGCTCCCAGCGAGGCGACAAAGAACCACACGATTTTCGGCGTCATCAGATTCTTCCGGTTTGTTAAAACTAAATGAATGAAAGTAGAATAGACCTCAGAGGGGTTCAGCTTTGCCGTGTTTGGACGAGTTGTCTTGAACTCCCAAGTTCACGAGAAGAAAACCTCGACTGCTTTCCTGTTCTCGTCTTACAGTCTCAATTAGACTCTGTCGCAGACTCGCTTGTTAAGGCGAAGCCAGCAAACACAGCTCGCTGAGTTAGACTGTCTCTAAAATTCAGCACGAACTCAGCAATTTGTGGCGGGTACCATCAACTTGCAGATGTTTCCAAGAAGCTCGGCGCAGGTCGCGAATTTCTCCATTTCTGTTCATCAACAGCGCGCCGCACATGTACTTCCATCCAATAGGTCACACAGAGAGTACAGAGGAAGCATTCAGTTTGTGGCTATCGGCAGCTACTAGACGTTGTGACCTTGACTTGGCTGGAATCATCTGTTACTTGGGCCATCGGCGTGGTATCAGCGCTTTCTTCCTGTCGCTATATCTTTAGTTTTTTTTTCGGTTTTCTTCATCTATCCGCCATTGCGAGATAAAAACTGAGCCGATGACCTATAGTGACAGGGCCTGCATTTTTGTGAGACAAGAAAAAGGAAACTAGACTCGCATCTTGAAAGACCGCGATAGCGGTCGTAGCAGCTTGGTGTCAGCGACTGTAGACCCTCCGTGATAAGGTTGAGTGCTGACGCGCGTTCTGAGATTAGAGGTGATAAGTTAAAGATACTTCAAGTGCCGCACCTGGCCGCATGATGATCCCACTGCAAATAGACACTGCTCCCTAATATGTAGCACTCATGCATGTACAACCTTTCTTTCACCATGGTGCGTATGACGAGCTTTCTCACGAGACGCTAAGGAAAGCTACTTTTTCAATCTCTCCCTCAGTGAACGCACCTCCAGCGTACAGAACTCCTTGCATACGCAAACGTGCGTAATTTGTATTTGGGATGGTAACTTGTACGAAAACGTATTCATTTATTTCCAGAAAGTGTCGCAAGAAAGAAGAAGTAACAGCTGTTTATGGCGGGTTGATGCTTTCTAGATTTTATTAGATTTATCCTGCTAGGCTTTTTCTTTTCGTTCTTTCTTTGTCGTTCTTGTTCGTTCGTTCGTTCGTTCGTTCGTTCGTTCGTTCGTTCGTTCGTTCGTTCGTTCGTTCGTTCGTTCGCTCGCTCGCTCGGTCGTCGGTCGGTCGGTCGGTCGATCGGTCGTTTGTTCGTTCGTTCGTTCGTTCGTTCGTTCGTTCGTTCGTTCATTCGTTCGTTCGTTCGTTCGTTCGTTCGTTCGTTCGTTCGTTCGTTCGTTCGTTCGTTCGTTCGTTCGTTCGTTCGTTCGTTCGTTCGTTCGCTCGCTCGTTCGTTCGTTCGTTCGCTAGTAAGACTATGCATCCAGCCGATGCCCGCATTGCGCAGATATTTTGTTAAAAACGCAAGCGCAAACGCAAGGAACCCAACCCTTTTGGTCAGACTCAGTCGTATTGACCCGCTTCAACATAGACGCCCATTACTTTCACGTTTGATCAATACCCTTACCGAAACGGGTGCGACCTTTTTGTAGACTTTGTGTAGGCTATCTGACATTCCTGTCACTTTGTTGTAGATCGACAGGTAACCTCCCTGTATACGAAGTCTGCACATTTTTCTGCATTCGTCCTGTGGCCTTTCTGTAAAATTCATCTGAAGACATTTGGAGGCTTGAGCACACAGACATTCTGCACACTGTGTGTGGTTGCCTTGTATATAGCCTACCTCCTGCTATCTTTGTGATGTCTGGTTAAACAGAAATTCTGCATAGCTTCTGTCATTACATCCTGGAGACTTTCCAAGTATGCAAACAATCTGCACATTTTGTGCAGTTACCCTGAAGATAGATTATATCCTGCAAGCTTTCTGACGACTGTGTATGCAGGCACTCTGAGACAGCTGAGAGGTAACGCTTGCACACTGGTCAAGTAGTGCGGTCTCAAAAATGTAACACTCCGCATTTTGTTGGTTACTTGGGGTACTACGAGCCAGGCTCTCGTGCATTAATTTCTTCGTATGCTGCGACTGCTTTTTTAAGAACGTAACTTTGGCGATGAAAAACGCGCATTTACATTTTTATTCCTCGCTGTACCTGACGCACTATGTTTTTTTTTTTTTTTTTTTTTTTTTTTTTTTTTTTTTTTTTTTTTTTTTTTGTCCGCGAATGATGTCACTGTGTGAAGTCGCTTCAGCTCCCAAAACATGGCATCCTAATTTTGATTGATGAATTACGTCATTAACATCATTTCCGTGCTACCCTAAATTAACAGTTCTTTCTTGATTTACGCCTTACGTTAATTTCAGAGAGAGACATATCGTTTGCTCACGCAGACAAGTCATAATTGAAAGCAGCACAGCTGTCCACTAGGCCTATTCGAGGCTCGCAAAATCGTGGCAATATATTGTAGATAGTGATGGTGTCGCTCATTCTTGTGTGTATCGCGTGTGTATTGGATGTTGGATGTCATTCAAAATTCTGCCTTTAGCGTTTCTCCAGTATTCGCCGTGATTACCTGCATTTATCAAGTGTGTGTTGAGGTTAGAATACTTCCATTAACGTTTTCCGCTCCCAACATTTCTATGCTGTCGAGCATACCGATTTGGGCGCTCCAAATTTTCCACGGCTATGCACTTTTGCTTCAATGTTTTTTTTTTCTTTTTTTTTTTACTTCTATGTACGGGAGTGAACCTAAAAGGGGGAAATCACTCGATTACAAACGATTTCCTAGACTGTTATTCTCGCTTAGTTATTTCTTATTACAATGTGGGTTCTGCAAACTTTCTGCGTCCTCTGACTACAGAAGTTCTGGAGACCTTCCGCTGAAATATGCGCGCCGATAGGTAGCAGGGAGGTAAAAAAGGCCGGCTGAAAGTCTACAGTTTTGCTTTTAAGATGACAGGACTTCCGGCATTCCATTTTGTAGCAGCAGCTGGCAGGCAGAAGTGGTATGGTTTGCTTTTCTTTTTTTTTTTTTTTTAGAGCAGCAGCGGTGCGCGCAGAGCCGCTGCTTCTGGTTTTTGTTCTTTCGCCTCGCTTACATGAATGTGACAGTAACGTGTTGCATTCTTTGGCGCGTCACGGTAATTAACATGTGACAGCGTTTACATGTAGCGCATCTGCCCTTGTCCGAAACAAGCCAGAAGCTGTTTCCGGCAGTTTGTATTTAGCCAGAAAATGTAGCAGCCAGATCTCCTCCAGTGCTAGATCACTGCACGGGCTCAGGCTTACCCGAAAGCCCGAGCCCGGCCCGGCCCGTGGGCCGAGTCGGGCCGGGTAGGGCAGTGTTTTCACGGGCTCTGGCCGGGCTCGGGGACGGCATGTGGTTTTTGACCCGAGCCGGGCTCGGGTATTATGACGCAGGCCCGGGCCGGGCTCGGACTTTCTAGTGGTGTGCATGTAACGTGCAGCGAGTTATCACCGCGCGTAAATCTGAAAAATCTGTTGCTACGGCGCAGCTGGAAACAACTAGCAGTGCAACTCTTGTGTACTTCCCTTTCCTTCCGTCGTATTTTGCGCTGTTTGAACAGAATGTAAAATTCTAGAAAGACCGAAGTCACCTCAAACCAAAGGACGCCCTTGTATTGCTTACCTAAATCAACGTAATTATTGCTTTAAGCGCGGTGCAAGCGCGTTCGCCACTTCCAGATTCTTCAAAGGCGAATTGGTAAGACGATGACTGGTAAGGTAAGATAATTCGTCACGTGGCTGAAATATAGCGCTGCGTCCATTCATGATGGCACGCATGTTCTCAACCGGCCGCCTTACAGCAGCACATTACGCTGCACCATGGAGGAACGAGAAGCTTTCTTTCTCCATTTACTCCATCCATGCGCTGCGCTCAAGACCGGTCGTGGCTGCGCTTCGGCTAGAGTGTACTAGAATACGGTTGAGGTGGGACGAGCGGCTGGAGCGGCGCATGCTTTGCAGTGAGGCGCCCGACGTGGAAAAATACTGTGGCGGCGCTGCGATAGAAGTGTATTGGGCCGCATCAAGAACGCGCAGTTGGAAACTTCTGGCGATACTGTTCGGCAGGGTCATTCTTACTACTTTGCGCGCTGGTATTTGCATTCAGACCGCTCAAATGGTGTTCATAATTGCATGTGACATGTATTTATGCCTTAAAAATAAATTCCTTTCATTCTCTTCTTTATTTTAGTTTTTTAATGCCGCTCGGTGGTCTTCGGTCTCGGGCCGGGTTCGGGCCGGTTTCGAGTCAGGCCGGGCCGGGCGGGTAACGCAAAATATTTGCGGGCCCGGGCCGGGCTCGGGTCTCGCCATAAAACTTTCGGGCGGGCTCGGGCGGGCAGCCTAACGTAAAAACGGGCCCGGGCTGAACAAATTGGCCCGTGCAGTGCTCTATCCTCCACTTACCCCTCCTGCGCGTCGTGGGAGGGCCGTCTCTCTTCCTCAACACGACACGCTTTAGTGCTTACGTGCACTGCGCGACACGACTTACCGCATCTCGAACTATTATCTCGTCGTCGCGTCAATGCGATTCGCCTTCCTATAGCACGTAAACTCAGTTTACGTGAATGCGATGCGATGCTCCACTTCATGCGTTCATGTACACGCCGCTTTTTAACGTTCATTCGCTGAATCGGCGCCCATCATTTTGTTTGCGAGATCCCCCACAATGGGAAGGCGTTGATTGGCCACCTCGTATTTTGATTCGCCAGGCATAATATACACAAGGCTTGCCCGTCTGAATGACTTCTAGCGTTTGCAACCGCAGTGATATATACTAACGTCCCTTATATGGTCAATACAACAAATCGGCGCTTTGTGAACGTTGCGACCGAACTCTGAAGAAACCGTAGATAGTACTAGTGTTATACCACCAGGCTAGTGTTTAGCCACCAGGCTAAAATGACTGACGAAGATCGGGCCAACGACGCTGAGCGCAAACGCATTGCCCACCAGGATGGTGACCAAGTGAATGGAATTAAAACAACAAGACAAAAGTAAACAACGAAGTTATGTGTTGTGCCTTTTCAACCATTTAACAAAACCACCAAATGAAAAAATGAAATATAATTAAGCAAAACCAACAGCTTCGCTTATCTTCCATCTTCCCATAGTGGAAGGGCTCTGAATTATTTACCTTCGTCTGCCCTGAACAAAGTTCAATCATCATCATCAATCATAAAGTACAATGCTTCCGTCCACGTCGGGCTGATCAATCATACTCGAATTTTCTTTTCAGGATTTTTTATATTTATCTTCGAAAATATATCCTAATAATGCATTATGCCCAACCACCCGATTCTCGGTCAGTCCCCTTTAGCAGGTATGCGCCACAATTTTTGAGGTCATTGTAATTATCATCATAGAGTATCGAAGGGCAGTGGCTGCATCATATCCATCCTCATCGAAGAAGACGGAGAAGAACGACCATGGGCTGTTCGAGGATCGGGCAAGACTTTTGAGGCAATAACTTACCTGTGTTCTTGAAGACAATTGGACGAGACGCTTCCGTACAAGTGCAGAAATAACCGTTTATTAATGAGTCGTCTTCATTCATTCGATCCTACCGAGAAGACGTCGAAATCGCGCGCAGTAAGGTATTCACGGATACCGTGCCCCTAGAGCCGGTGAATCTCTGCGAAGCGATTCCTGCGACGAGTGCATCAGCTCCGTTGATCGTCCCCACAACGTTGTCCCCCGCACCAACACAGGTCAATGGGTCCGACGCGGTATCAAGAAGGTGCTCAACTGCTGAAATAGACAGCTCGCGACGCAGTTACGGGGATAACTTTCCCGCTATCGTCCATCCGCTGTTGTCACGACGACGGTACGTTGTGTGAGATGGACATTTGCGACGACTTCAGTGCCAAGTCAACGACCCTGACTGTCCTGCAGGGTTTTGTCCAGTCCGAAACGCGAGACATCATCCAGGAGAACGTCTACGTCATCTTGGGCCATGGCAAGTTCCAGAGGCAGGTCCTGCACTGCGCAATTTTCTCCTTGGTCGTCCTGCTCCTCCACGCGTTCGCCTACCGCGTCATCGGCCGTTCCGTGGACCACTGGTGCCGGCCGCCCGACAATCTGCGCGACATGCCCGTCCAGGAGTGGAAGAACGTGGGAATCCCCGTGCTGGCCGACGGCAGCTTCAGCAAGTGCACCGTCTACGACCCGCCGGTTCCGGTGATAACCTCTCCTCTGTTCATGACCCATCTTGAAACTTGACTTTCTGGGCTCAGTATTTCTGACTATCGCTATATCCCGGCCCACCGCCCGTTACCGAGAAAACGCTCGCCCATTCCCCTTGTTCAATCCTATTTAACGATATATCGTTCTTGGGTGCGAACGTGGCGTGTATCGCCTAGTAAGTGCTAAAGCCGATCCAAAGCGTCGAGAGCAATGTATTTTAATTAGTAAGCGCACGCAGTTCGTTCTAGGGAGTCTTTACGATCCGTCTGTCGTGCATACTCTATACGTGTACAAATTAGTGGTAGCACGCAAGTCCTTTGTTTTCCTCAATGGGACGGAACTGGGACAGTCAAGAATTCTTTCAGCAGCTGTACCATGTGTACCTCTGGAATAGTCTTTTCTTCCCAGCCAATGCTCCCACATATGCGGCACCAGCCGGGCTCTCCGATAATCATGCGCGGCACCTTTAGAAAAACTGACTCCTCATAGCAATGCGGAAATCAACATCGACGCCTTCACCGTCGCACTGCACAGTGTTCACGGCGGCCGAAAGCACCGAACGTAAAGCACTCGTAGTTGAGCATATAGAACAGCGGCAGCTCATGAGAAATGCAGGTTCATGAACTTAAGCGTTCAGCTATCGCTGTTAGTGTTTATTGCAGAACACTTTGAAATTGCTTCGCACAATGTGAATATAATACCAGACATGATTCCAGACATGCCAGACATGCCAGACCCTTAGGCGTATATATTAGCCCTGCCGACAGTGCGTAAAAGCATGCGCATTACGTACCTTAAGCAGAAGGTTCTTAGCATATCTGCACTGATATCGTACATAGAGTCATCAAGGGTACTGTTTGCTCGTGCCACACTATAGCACCGTACCCTCTGCATTGATGTGAAGGTTACTAAGGTTCACCTTGCTCAAACCGGACAAATTAAGCAATATCCTAACTTCACCTTGGCGTGATCTCCTGAAATTGGAGCACTGCAGGGTGAATAAACTAAAGGACTAGCAAAATTTATTAATGTTTAACACTTCGTCGCGAAAACAACCGTCGCGGAGACGCTTCAATTCCGCTCAGCTAAGTCTAAATTTATCACCTTTTATTCAATTTCGTGTGGACGTTTTCAATTCGCCATTGCACTTTCCAATAAAGCTAGCCCATCTCGTCGCGCAAGTGATCGAACTTCTCGCTGTTCCGGCAGGAAGGAAACGAAGAGGAACGCCGCGAAGTTCCCTGCTACCGCTGGGACTACGACATCGCGCACAAGGAAGACAGCGTCGTCAGCCGCTGGGACCTGGTGTGCCAGAACAACTGGCTCTACTCGCTCTCTTCGTCCGTCTACACGATGGGCCCAGTGCTGTTCGTGCCGCTGGCCGGCGTCGTTTCGGACCGCGTGGGACGCAGGCCGACCATCATGGCGAGCGCCATCACCATGCTTTTCTCCTGCCTCGGCGCGGGTTCGTCGCCGTCCTTCGGCCTGTTCCTCGTGGCCCGCTTGATGGTTTCAGCCACGGCCAGCGCCACTACCTTGCTCGTTTTCATCGTACTCTACGAGGTGACGGGAAACTATCGACGCGTCCTCTACGGTCTCCTGGCCACCGGCGTCGGTCCCACCGTGACGCCCGCTGTGCTGCAGATCATGTCCCTGTTCCGTCCAAACTGGAAGTTCTCGCAGGCGATGCTCGCCACTGCCACGGCGCTCGTGGTCGCCTGGTGCTACTGTATCGACGAGTCACCCGTCTGGCTCCTGGCCGTCGGCAATATCCGCCAAGCGGAGCTCACCGTTCTGCAGGGAGCCAGGTACAACGGCGTCGACCTCGGGAAAGCCAGGGCCACTTTCAAGGCCTTCAGGAGGCAACTCGAGCGGCTGGACATGGCCGCGTCTGCCGGACCGGGGAGCGACAGCAACCCGGAGAACGTGCTGCGCGTCGTCAACTTTCGCCGACGAGTCGCGTCCGTGCTCCTGTCCTGGTTCGCCGTCTCGTTCGCCTACTACGGCACGTCCTACCGCGCCATGTACATGGCGGAGCACTGGGAGTTGACGAGTCTCCTTCTCAAGGCGCTGCTCTTCGTCGCCATCTACGACAGCATGACGAGGCGGGGTCATCGGGCGACGCTGTCCGGCGTTCTGATGCTGCTGTGCGCGTCGAGCGCCGTGATGACGGCCGTCGTCGTGTGGAACGTGAGCGTTGCCATCCCGCTGCTCAAGATAGCTGTCGAGGGTGTCTCGGCTACCGCCATGTGCATCACCTACATTTACACGACCGAGGTTTTTCCCACCACCATCCGGAGCATGGGGCTGTCCGTGTCGTACACGGTGGGCCGCCTGGGCGTGCTACTGGCAACCTGGCTCAGTTACGTCGCCTACCACGGGGTATCGCTGTGGCTAAACCTATTGACGACGATACTGGTCTTTGCGAGCGCACTGGCGATTCAGTGGCTTCCCGAAGTACTCGTACAGAATAGGAAGACGAAGGGTGAGTCCACGCCTGCTCAACCGGCGGCCACTGTAGAACAGCAGCGGGAGGAAGCCCCCAAGGTGGCCCTAGAACAGGAACGAGGCGCCGTCAAGAGCGAAGGCGGCGGTAGCCCGAGTCGATCGTCGCCCTCGAAGGTTGAATCGCAGGCGGGCACTCCGCGGGCAGAGCTCGTGACGCAGCCTTCCGCGATAGCGACGCCTTCGCCGTTGTCGCGAGACTCGCCGCAACGAGAAGTGGCGTCGTTGAAATGCTCGCCGCAACAAGAAATGGCATCGTCGCAAGGCTCGCCGCAACAAGAAATAGCGTCGTCGCAAGGCTCGCCGCAACAAGAAATAGCGTCGTCGCAAGGCTCGCCCCAACAAGAAATGGCGTCGACGGCGACGCGTCGGCACCGCGTAACCAGTACAGGCAAGAAAAGTCACAAGCGCCGTAAAGGCCGCTCAGGCACTCCTTCGCCATCGAGGTCGCCGCGGTCATGACGGCGACGCGTTGAATGCCGTCGCGGTTATGGATGTGAGAGGTCCCCGTTATGACTCATTTTCCCTCTACTCTTCCCTAACATACGCTTTTGAACGAATATGTGGGTTAAACGCTTCGATGAAGGCTTTAACGCAGCTTAATTTTAATTTTTTTAAGGCCACGCCAGCTCGGTTTGTGCGTGTCGTGTCGCGTTAGAGAATCCCCATAACCACCTATTTGCATAAAGCCGCCTAACTTAGCAAGGTGTAGGGGATATATATGCCCAACATCGCGCTTCCGTTCGTCTGATGACTTACAGTGATGAAATAATTACATTGACTGTACGTGCGTTACGTGCGTGTCGCCAAGCTTTCCTTTGTGCCTCTTTAGGTCACGTCGGCGTCATTTGGTGTTTGAGGATTAGTCGTTGCGTGTGCCGCTGTGTGAGGACGCTGGAACACGTTTTATTCATTCTGATGACTTGCGCACTGTGCCGCTCGCTACATTCTTACACCTGTAGCCGCACCTCCCCACGATACCTTCTTGACGTCTCGTATACCAGTCACGTCACACCAGAGTTTCTTGCTGGTGGAAATAAATGCGAAAATCCTATAAGGCTGCAGAAAGCGACGAATACACGATTATACGTGGTACTCTCTTGATTCGAGGGATTCATGACTGGCACGAAAATAAAAGTTACTTCTCTCTCTTCCCAAAGTGCCACTGAGACTATATGAGAGACGTCGTAATGGACGCGGTTCCGGATTAATTGCCACCGCCGTGGCGTTGTTTAACAATCTAAGTGCAGGAGCGTTTTTTGAATTTCGCGCCATCAAAATGCAGCCGCTGCGGTCGGTAATCGAACCCCCGACCTCAAGCTCAGCAGGAGTATACGCTACAGTGTCGCCACCACGGCGGGTCAAGGTATTCTACTCAGGCTTGCCGTTGTCCCAGAAGGGGCGACAGCAATCCGAAGAAAAAAAATTGCCACACGAGAACTTGCTGTCAGCAGCGCCTTGATATTGGCATAAGTTCTCACTATAGAACGAAGTCTGCGCAGCACATTCCCAGTATTTCAGCAAACCCTTATATTTAAAGGTTGCCTGTGGCAGATAGCACAATTCTAGTTCATGAGCTGTTCTACTCGAAGAGGAGGAGATTACTTGCACAAAAAATTGAAATGCATACTCGACTAATTAAAAATAATTCGCTAATTAGGCTTTTGACTAATTACCTTATGGCCCATATTGCAATGTACAAATTCTAGCCGTGCACATGGAGATCGCAAAGCGGATCCACTTGGAACGAATTCTCAGGATGACACCAGTTTCAAGATAATAATTCCCGAACTTTGCGGAGAAATGCATTGGCGTTCCAGTTACTTTTGTGCTTCAATGCATAAAACGACGTTTTGTTAAGAAAGCAACTGGAACGCCAATGCTTTACTCCGCAAAGTTCGGGAAATAATATCTCGAAACTGATGTCATCCTGAGAATTCGTTCCAAGTGGATCCATCGCTTTGCGAACTCTACGATTATAATTTGTAAATTAGAATATGGGCCATACAGTAATTAGTTAAAAACTTAATTGGTGAATTTTTTAAAATTATAGTCGATTATGCATTTCAATTTTTTGTGCAAGTAGTGTACGCCTCTTCGAGTAGACCAGCTCATGAACTGGAATTGTGCTATCTGCCACAGGCAACCTTTAAAAATTTTTGAAAGTGTTCGCTCAAGCACCCGGTATAGGACAGCGGCCGGGGTCAGACGACCATTCGCATGAGCAGTTCGGAGACGCGCTCCTTGTTGAAGGTCGCCACCACACGCACTGTTCGCTTCACATCGGGCAGCAAGTCCGGCGTCCACGCGTGCACCAGCTGGCCCCTGGTGTGCATTCCGCTAAGCTCGACGGCCACGCGGCGCTCTTCCAACGCCGAGGCGACGGAGTCCGGTGCCAGCACCGCAGCCACGACCAGGGCGTCTCCCACCTCGTAACCTTTGGAGGCGGAGTTGTCGTAGTACCCGAGGCTGAAGCGCGTGATGGCGCGCACGAAGCGAGACTTGGCCGTGTCCTGCCGCGTCATCATGGAGTACACCTCCTGCTCCAAGAGAAGTTTATCGAGAGAGAAAGAGTGGACGACATTCTTTAATCGATCCTGGAATTTCTATCACAGATGTTTCTGGGAAACAGAGAAAGTGTTATGGCAGTCACTTTGAGACAAAAGAATTCGTTCGCAGGCTAGTCGGCTCTTGAAAATGTTTTTGCAGCGCGAATAGACAGCGCGTGAAGGCACACCAGCGGCGTACATGGACGCTGCACTGTGCACCTGTGATCAAAAGTAAGCATACCTCGAGTTTTGCGAACAAACTGGATTCTCTCGATTCCTCACTAATATCAGGCTAAAGACTGCACATCAGACTTGACATAGTAAACAATGCTTGTGCATTAGTCAGCTCCTGGTTGTCAGTGTTAGTCGCCAAGAAACTTGGTGCGCATCCCGCACGTAATGTACATTTGATGGGACCCTTTAGGTATTAATAAATAAATAAATAAAGTGAATAAATTCGGACTCTCTTTTTTGCAAAACCTTTTGTCCGCATACTTTGGCCCACGGGATGTGCGTCGTTTGCATGCATTCATGTGCCGTCTATTCACGCCTCAAGTACTCAGCTTCGAGACAGTCTGGCTCACCCACGGTATCGGCGACTTGACCACCGCCTCCCACGGAACGATGGTGATGGGGCACTGGGCCCTCGTGAGCACTACGTTGGCTGCCTCCGGGTCCGTCTTGAAGTTGTACTCTGCCCCCGGAAGTACGTTACCGCGACCTGCGGAAGTGTGGATCTATCGGCATTTTCCAATCACTCTTCCTCCTTGCACAAGCAACTTGTACTCAGTTTCAGAATTGCATGACATTTGTCTCCGTGGCGAAATGAGAGAATTCTGTTTAGAAACACCACTCGTCCGGAGCCATAATTTTCCTCTTCAGCAGGCGCGAGAGTAGTGGGCGAATCGGCCAGCCCAGCGTAATCACTGGTCATAACCAATGGTAACGCTGTGATAACCCAACCAGTGATAACCCAATGAAAATGGCGGGGCCGACATTTTGATTAGGTTTGGGTTGGCCAACAGCGCACTAGAGTCTGTCATTACATATAGTGAATGCTCCAACCGCTGTATTCCAGAACGTTCCTCGGTGGGACTCTCAACCTCGATTCAAGAAAGTGGGTGATGGTGCGGTTCCCTCGACTGAAGTGGTCAGTGCGCTTCAGCGAAACGTTACGGACCTCTAGTCGAATGAATCGTGGTGAAAGTCAGTTTCTGAAGCAAAATGACGTCCTAGAAATCATCGAGAAACGTAAATGTGTTATTCAATCGGGAGGCATGGCGGTGTGCTCCACTCGGTAGAGTCGGGAAGAGTTTTGAGTCGAGTACCGTTCGTGAATACGTGGGCGAGACACTGTGCGGGTGACTGCCAGTGCACTTCCATAAAACTTGGAATGTACCGCCTCTCGCATTTTTAACTATAGCGCGTGAGCGTCCACCACGCGTCATATTAGCGCCTTAAAGCGGCGATGATCAGCGAGACCGGCAGAAGTACTCTCAGGCGCACTATATAAGACTCTCCTGTGCAAAAGTCGTCTAAGGCGACGTTCCCTTCAGGAGGACGCACGACCATATTATAGCGTTCTCACGCCATATAGTTAAAAATGCGGGAGGCTGTACATGAAATTACACTCTAGAAGAATTAATTGTTGGACTAGATGGTCTAGCATGGCTTATGAGAAAAATTAGCGCGACAAAGAGACAGCGCGCTCAGGAAGAAAATACAAAGACAAGCGCTTGTCTTTAGACAGTTTTAGCAGAGCGTTGACGGCTGAGTTTGACCGCTCTGCTCAGTCAGTTGTATTCGCTCCGCTCAGACCGGTGTATCCTATCAGACCGGTGCATCAGACCAGTGCATCTCTGCCCACGTTCCGCTGCGAGACGTTGGGTCTGCCGTTTTGCAGCCAACTCGAGAGCGCATCACTGGCGCCTCTGGGAGACGCACTTGTTAAAGGGACCCTGAACCGCCACTCGGGCTTGGTGAAATAGCATAGTCCGCGAGCAGCATACGCTGCTGTGAACATATCAGCCGAGTTTTGCTGTCGTACGCGGTACGTGGAGCTCGCAAGCGGAGCGCGAAGTCGCCTTTCTCTCAAACGCTCTCTTTTCAACAGAAGCCATGATCCTCACTCTTCTCTGGACGCTTTATTTCGGAATCAAGCGGATTCCAATACGCGGCTGCTATTAGTAGCTGCGGTCGGCTACGTAGCGTAGGTACCGCGGCCGCCGCGGGGTGCCGCCACGAGTCCACTGGCTAAGCGCGCTGCTGCTCGGTGAGAACAATCGCGTTTGGCGTAGGTTTAGCGCATCGTAGGCACCAAAATGGGAAGTCGCGGCATCTACGTTAACATCCAAAAGGAAATTTGAACTGCGCGGCATGGTGACATTTAGAAGGCGAAGCGTTGTGGCCCCGCCCCACTCCGCCGTAGCCTTCGCAGTGCAAGGCTTTGAAGAAGGAACGGGAGCACAGCGGATGCCGTGTTTGATTGCCAATAACTCTACTTCTGCTGAATGCATTGACGTACTTATTGCTGCAAAGTATTCCTGAAATAGCATATTTTCACTTCAAATGCCTTTCTCCACTTCAATCAAAAGTGGTTCAGGGCCCCTTTAAAGGGTGTCAGTTTCGCCCGAAGGACAAAGCTTTGAGTGCGATAGCGCGGTCTAGCTGGCACCTTTAAAATTTCTGGCACCTTTAAGCGTTTGAACACGCCATGTGGGGCTTGTAATGACATCGCACAGACGCCACTACGTTGCCCTTAAGGATCGAGCCGCACCAGTAAAAAACATCACTTTCGCCGTTTGATCTCATACGTTCTTTAGCACTTTTAATATTTAAAAGGGCGAGGCGACGAAGAGGGAGGGGGGGGGGGGCGTTCTGCCCCGTCGGCTGCTGCTCACAGCGCGGCCGCGCGGCCGCCGTATCTTGAAAGCGATTTGCGATGGAGACAAAGTGCATGCGCCGAGTGCCGGTAGCTTCGTATGCGCTGTGCTTTCGACGTTTAATTCGCGTTGAAGCTAGATGAGAGACAGCGCGAAAGTTAATTTGCCCGCTGCTGCTGGCGCGCTTTCTCACACCGGCGTTTTCACAGCGAGTTTCCGCGGTCATCAAGCGAGTTGTGTTAATGTTTACCTGTGCGCCCGTGACACCGTGCTTGTTTATTTAGTTAGTAAGTGAATGTTTAGAACTTTATATGGCCCATTAAACTACTCTCCTTGCTTCGTATAGCTCTCTACTAATTTGCTACCGCAATCGATGCTTCGCCTTTCGGGCGAAACTGCGACCTTTATATGAGGCCCGTTTACAGCACGTGCTATATGTGCTACAGAAGCAACGTCGACGGGAACTTGACTCATCTTGGCGTTCCAAAGCAACACAAGTTCACAGGCACCGTATATTGGACGGCGTCAGGTCGACGTTGACCACCTGGGGTTCTCTAACGTCCACCTAAATCTTTGTACGCGAGCGTTTTTCAATTAATACTGTGGCTGCGCTGGCCGGGAATGTAACATGGGACTAGTTGTTCCGCAGCAGATCGCTATAACTACCAGGCCACTACATGGGGGCTTGACGAAAACCTGCTTTCTCAAACTTTCAAGCTGTTTAACCCTACGAGCCGCGCCTGAATGTTGCGGCGCTCTTTTATCACCACATAATAACTGCACTCACTGAGTTGTTCGAGCGATGCACAGCGTCCCTACCTTCCACATTTCCCCCAAGTATGAATATCTCCTTGAGGTTGGCCCCGAACCGAGGGTCCAGCATCAGCGCCAGAGCCGCGTTTGTCAGCGGTCCCAGCAGCAGCAGGGTGATCTGACCCGGGTCACGCCGTGCCATTTCAATGAGCCTCTCGGCGGCGTGCATGGGCCTGCAATGGTAATCGGTGTTGAACTCTCTCACCCAATTTTCTGCTTGTGCTTGAAAGGTTTCCAAGGAAACTCTTATGGTGGCGTAGGCTTTTTCACCGAAGCATACTAGATCGATGTTTGGTGATAAGCGAGCTGGTATAGTGATACTTCGTGTACAGCCATCTGTGCAAGCAATGCTTCATTCGCTTAATAATGATTTTTTTTTTATTGTGGACTGAGCTAGAAATTATGTGTGCCGTTAGACCTTCCGTCATGTTAGTCAACCTTTGCCAAACGTTGATGGATGCCGAATGTATCCTGAAATTATATACCGGCATTGGATGGCAGTTACAATTTACTTGAACTTCGTCGTAGGATAGTTTTTATATCACTCCGTTAATTATAATCTTCTGTTAAATTATTCTATTTAGTTTATTCCTCTTTCTTCTTGCAAAACAAATATAAATTGAGTAGATGAGTTATTTTTACACCTGAGTCACTCCACAGTCGCTAATTTATAAAGAAGAAAACAGAAATTAAAGCAGCGCAATACGGCGAGGCCACCGAAGTACTAGAAATGTGGCTTCACAAGATGTTTCTCTCAATGCATTTGCACACGACAGCAATCTTTTTGTGTGCCGGGTGATTCAGTGATCAGGAAATATTATGCAATGCACAAGTATTTAGTATATCCTACTATTTTGAGTGAAATTGAACCTTCTTCTTGCAATGAGATTGGCGATTTAGTTACTCAAACTAAACTTTCTTGTACTGTTAGCTGCGATTTACTGGCCCTTTAGCAACGTATGTGACAATGGGTTCTATCCCGTGTTGGTAAGCATTTCGGCGATATTTTTAAATGCGATAGCAATCTACAAGACACTCATTGGCCTTCGTTTTTGCTGTTGATGTAAAGTTGAGTGCGCCGATCCCGGAGGTTGTGTAATCAACGGCACGGTTGGGTTGACCCCGATACTAGTATGCCATATGTGCCTGCGTACAGGTTTTACTGTGGTTTCTGACGCGGGCTGATCACGGAGGCAAAGCTGACCAAAGCTATCGCATTAGAGTCGCTGACGTGTAGCACGAGGACTAACTGTGAGATTTTTAACAGCGAAGCTGTTTAAGGCCAGCCGTGAAACGTGCGCGTTTCACGAAAAGTCAGCCGTGCAGTAGCCATGGCAACCAGCGACGCCGCAGCTGTTAGAACACTTGGGCCGCGATTTTGTAGCTATGCTTTATGACTTATTATTCTATACTAGTATTATCATCCACCGCTCACGGCCGGCTGATCCCGTTGATAACGCGAGCGGACCGTCGCTCTGACCACTCACAAAGCGCGATAGGCGCGAAAAGGCATTATTCCTGGAAAGGCTTCGCTACAAAATACCGGCCCTGGCATAACCTCGTGACGTGATGCCAAGCCGCGCATGCGGAGTAGCGACAACCACACAGCTGCTACCGCTAAGACACGCCCAGCGACGGAGACACCTCGCTCAATCGAGTTCCGCCGCGCCGCGCCGCAGCATGTGTGACGTCACGCTTTCCGCCTTGCAGTAGCCGAGTTCTGCCGTGCCGCAGCTGGCGATAAGCTTCCACTAGGCCGCGCAAAGCTCGAGACACAGCGAAGCTGGCCGATCGATTGCGTCTCCTGGTAGTAGCTAGGTTGAACTTGGCTATGTCGAGGTTGAACTTGGTTGTATCTAGGTAGAACTCGGTAGCAGCTAGGTTCGGCCTTGGCTATGCCTGAGTTGAGCTTGGTTATGCCAAGTATCTCTTAGGTTATGACGCAATCGATCGCCCAGCTTCGCTGTGTCTCGAGCTTTGCGAGGCCTAGTGCAAGCTTTGCCGTTCTTTAGAGTGCAGCTCTTAGGCGCCCGTTCCAGCGGCGAGCGTCGGCGTTGTCCCTCATAACCAAGCGAACGAGCACAGCGAAGGATGAAAGCGAACGCGGAGCGCAGCGGCAGATGAAAGACTATGGCGAAGAGGGCGTGGGGAGGAAAGAGCAGGAGGAGGGTGCAGCGGAACCATGAGGCGGAAAGCGAACGGGGAGAGTGTGGCGAAAGCGTGAGAAGAAAAAGCGTAGTACCAGACGCAATACCGGCTTTGCGGCGACGATGGCTACCAGATGGCGCCAGAGTAGCGCGCATCGTCTGTATGGAAACAACGCGCTGTATGAGAGGAGGTCTGGCTGCGGCGGCTGCTGTGAATCGCGCCCACGCGTCACCCACGCGCTGCCTCTCGCGATCTCCCGATTAGCGATGCAGTGGCGCCACACTTGGCTCCGTTTGCAACGTGTCGCATGAGACAGACTGTCCGCACCAGCCAATATATCGCGAAATGAAAACACGTGTACATCTGCGCTCAAATTTCGCATTAGGGAGTATCGTAATCGTCGGCGAAATTTTTAAGTTTAAAGTCTGTCTAAAGCACGGAACATATCTTTGGATTATGGGGGGAATGAGAAGAGTGCGTGTCATATTGACGGGAACGAGCATGTTTGTATCCCATAAGCAAGGAATTATATATTTAATTTGCCTCTGAAAGTTGCGAAAGAATGACATATGGCATCGCCCGACAGCGAAACAGTGCAACCAATCGGTGTACCGTCACGTAACCAGAAAGCCGCGCATGGAGAGTTATATTGCTTGTATACAATATTGTATAGCCTGAAATTGTAACCTCATATCGAGAGACAGTTACAGCGCTGCACTTTTATCTTCACCCTCATTTAAAAATCACGTACTACTGAAATTGTACTTTATCTGCTCCTGGTAACTTTTTCCTTGCGTGAGAGAATAATTTCTTTCTTGTTTTCAGCTAGCGCGTGCCCAAAAGTGTCGCGAGTGACGGCGAAAGAAGTGGTGCATTAATTCATGGCCTCCGGAATCGCCTTCGAGTCCAGTAATCAATGTTGCCGACTTCCGTACAAAGCTTTAAGAAGAGACTGCGGAGATTTAAAAAAAATGTTTTATTTTAAATATTGCCACTCACATTCAAGAGAAACCACTGAACGTCTAGACACTTCGAATGGTAGGCTTTCTATTGCGATACAAAATACGTAGAAGGTCCTTGAAAAGCGGTAGACAGTCCCTCTAAACGAACCGTGAGCCCCGCCTATTCGATGAGAAGTTTTGTTTTCTTGCATGTTCCTCACGCTTACCCACTGCGGGGGATTTGCCAAAAGCCGGGGGTTAAAGGTTAAAAGGAAGGGAGAGAGAGAGAGAAAAGCCTAAACGAAAAAGTAAACCAGGGGGAAGTATAACGCTTATGATAATTGAGAAATAGATTTACCTGGCAGATACAGAAATAAAAATAATCGTAATTATATATGAAAAGCAAATTTTCTATGAGACGTTTTTGCCACCTTCCATCCACGCTGCCGTCGTCGTCCTCCTCGTCCCCTTCGTCGTCACTGCATGGAAACTGGTCCGCGACGCCTCCGAGACCGTCGCAGCCGTGGTACTCGTCGGCAAGCTGCAGTGGCTGGCTCAACGGCTGTTCGCAACCACGGTACACCGGGATCTGGCGAGAGATTTTCGTCAGTGCCACGTATTCCGCTCAATTCAATTTATTGCGAAAGAAAGCAAGTAAACTAACAATGAATCGAAACTATGCACTAAATGTTCCCATGGTTCAAAAAGCAGATAAACATCGCCCCTGCCAATACACTCCGGATAAAACAAATGCGACTTACAGCGTTTTATATGAATAAGTAATTTTATTGCGATAGCAATTATATGGACATTGTAGGCGAATTCCTATAAATGTCCACACTGTGATCAATGTGCAACACTTTATCACATGGTATGGGCTTGCGCAAACACACCACAGCTCACACCCATAACACATCCCACCACGCTGTCCAGCTCCGACTAGGGTGTCTCGATGCCAGCGGCGCTGGGCATCGAGGCACCCTAGCTCTGACTCGACGGACCAGCTCAACCTGGTCAATCGAGCGAGAAGGGCAGCTAAGGCCGCTGGACTCCTGGACTGAGGGGACCACACACTGCAGAGCGGAGGAGCTACCTACGCTCTAGTGCTCTTTGGATTAAAGTTTATTCTCTCTCTCTTTCTCTCTCTCTCTCTCTCTAGGCGAATTTCTGCCGTCGTCGCCGCTCGCCGTACGCTGTATGTGCGAGTGAAAGCATGCGACGGTGAGCCGGCAATCGCGGCTCGCGCACACAAGGGCGTTAAACGGGAAGGAAGCGCGCAGTCTTCCAGTCGCGCCATAGCTATGGTCGCGCACAACGCTCCGGAGGGAGGTAAGGGAGGTGGAGGGGCCGCGCTTTATTACTGCGGCCGCGCGCTCCCGCCGGGATCGGAACGCTACGCGGGGAGGTGGGGAGGGGCGTTCTGTGCCGCGAGCGCCCGCCCGCGCGGCTTCATCATGAAAGCCATCTGCTGCGGGGGCTCGCTGCTGCTGCTGCGCTGACTCCAGGCGGCGTTTTGACACCGAGTTCCCGCGGTCTTCGAGAGAGATGCGTTCATGTTTGCTTGTGCGCGCGTGATACCGTGCTTGTAAATTTAGTTAGTGTACCTATGTTTGCAAGTTTATACGGCCGATAAAACTACTGTTCTTACTTCTTATAGCTGTCCATTAATTTTTGCTATCACACAATCGATGCTTCGCCTTTTAGGCGAAACTACGACTTTTTAATTGCAACCGAAAGACGGGGAACTTCTTTAACATCATCCCTGTTGCTAAATACACTTACACTACAAAGTAACTGTTAACTTGGTATCCAAACTACACATGCAACACAACTCGGCAGCATTAGTGGCGTCACTGGCGGCGTAATCAGCTACCCTAGAATCCAAGTAACCCGCTCAAGTGTGTCCGTTATTTACACGTCTGTCGTCGAGCGCGTACTGCAGCATTCTCGGCTCACGTGCAATCCTAATAAACGGGTACCGTATTGTTAGCTATATTCGTGTCGTAACACATTTGGCGTAATCTGATACAGTGAGCGGCTCTCGCACTAAAGCGATGAGTGATAGCACGGCAATGATAACGCGACGAAGGCGATAAACGGTGAATAGTAAAACAATGCATAGGCAGCAATACGATAATAGGCTTTTGGTGCATCATACACTGGCACGTCGAGATCGAAAATAATCTTTAACAGGCACAGCTGTAAACGCTTCTCCGTTGACAGCCAAAAAAATGCAGACACGTATATTATGTATATTAATTGCTGACAACAGCAGTCTGAAACATGGAATAAGTTTACGCAGACATTAATATGAGATCTTGTGTGTTCATCCGCCAGCACAGGAACGCCCCTCAACTGTATGCCGCGGGATGCCAAAAAAAAAGGTTGTCGCAGTTTCACCTGAAAGGCGAAGCATCAATTGCGATAGCAAATTTGTAGAGAACTATACGGAGTAATGATATTAGCTTTATCAGCTGTATAAACTTGGACATGCAGCAGCACCGGCAACACGCAGAACTGTTGTCGACGCCGTCGGCGTTTTGCCCGCGTTCGCTCAAAATGCGTGCGGCGTTGGTGACTGTTGCCGGAGCCTCTGATATAAATAGGCACTTGGTGCCACAGCTAAACGTCGCCTCCCTTCCCTCCCCCTCCCCCCCTCCCCCACGGCCTCTCGCACGTCGGAAGAAGGCGCGTTTGCTCTACATATATGGTGATTGTAAAGGAGGAAAGAGACGCCTACTTCTGCAGCCCTTAAGGGAGCACGGCGCAGAACGCGCGTTTGTTCTCCGCCGTGCGTTCACTCCCCGTGAAAGCGCGCGTCCCTCGCGCCCTTTCACTCGCACATACAGCGTTCGGCGGCGCGCGGCGACGATTTCATCTCCATTGACGTCATACGGAACCTCACGGCGACGGCGACGGCAGAAATCTGCTTTTGAGTGTCCATATAATTGCTATCGCAATAAAAAAAACTGCTACGTTTAAAAGAAACACCATCTCCCCTTTTCAAGGGGATGCTCATATCATCGTGATTGTCGTGTCATTGTGATCATCAGTACCTAATTTCTGAACTTCAGTGCAACACCTCCTGCCTATGTTTTTGACGAGAACGAACCTGCTCATGTAGTGTGCCCGTCAGCCCAATGTGTAGCTTATGACTTCTGCTCTCAATTAAATTAGTCATTGATTTTACCTTCGCAGAGCCCACGTGTATACACAGTATGCACGTACCTCTTTTCGGCCGCACACGGCGAGCACCCGGCGCACGTTCTTCACCACGTTTTGCACGGTGGTGTTTCCGGCGACGCAGGTGACGGCCTCGACGGTCGAGTGTAGGCTCAGTGCCAGCATCAGCGCGAGCGCATCGTCCACGCCGCAGTCCACGTCCAACACGAGGCGACGGTCCCGGACCGCCTGGCCGCTATCGCCGCCACTCATGGTCGGACCCCGCAACCTCGGGAGACTGCAGGTGGGACGATAGTAAAGCATGGTAAACGCACTTGCGACGCCAAGGACATACAGGTCGACGTGGTGGAAGGACTATCGTTGCTACTGTTGTTGGAACGCGTTGTAAACTTAGATGCGGTTGTTCGTACGACTAATATACTTTTGTTTGTCCCACCAACTCCGTTTGTAGTGCAACGAACGTTACGCGTCTCGTGTCGGTCGAACGGTAACGAAAGCCGGCTATATATCCCCCCGTGTTCTTGAACATTCCTCCAATCAACTCTCCACCTCAACTCGAGAAAGTCTAGGTGCCTCGATGCCAAATAGGTTTGGCAGGGGAACCCTACGCTTAGAGGAAAGGAACCCTACCGCTTAGAGGAAGCCGTTTGGCAGCGAGGAACCCTACGAGAAAGTCGACTGCAGCGCCGTTCCTCGACAGAAGTGGTCATTACGCTTCAATGACAACTCCACGGCAATTTTTGATGTGTGCCCTACTCGGTGGAGGAAGAGCTTCGAGCCGCCGAACGTTTGTTGCGAACACAGGAGTACAAGGGGGGGGGGGGGGGGGGGGGGGGGCGTTTACAGGGGTATGAGCCATTCATTGCCTTACGTGACGGACAGATTTAATAACAGAGGTGATACGCGAATGTGTGTGCGATGACCACCAATAAGGACAGTAAGTCTGTTTGTACCTTCGTTCTAAATTCTGTTCGGGCGGCGTTGTCATATACGCTAAGACCGGCTGCGGGGTCGTTACTCCATATGTGTTACCGACTGCAGACGAGGTCGTTGCCGCGGAGTGTGCCGACGTGTGTGCCGTGCAGACTCAGGACGGAATCGTTGTTGCAATAGTCTACGTTCTTCCCGGGACGTCCAAGGGAGACCTCGAGAGTTTTAGGACTGACGCCTTTGGTTGGATCACCCCTACCGACTCCACTACCATCGTAATTGTGGGTGATTTCAACGTAGACCTGTCTCGGCCAGACGAAAAGTGGTTCTTGGCGTTTCTGTTGGAAAGGTTCGGCATTCAGTGATATGGGCGTACCACACGTCATCGCTCCTGCATAGACTTGACGTTCGCGAACAACCTTTCCAGCGTCGTTAAAGAACTTATGGCCGTCTACTATAGTGACCACAAAGCTACAGTCACCTCAGTCACAAAATAATAAAGACGGTAGAAAATGAAAATTCATGCGGTATGTGTCTTTATTTAAATCAATATAGTTTATAACCATATATACAGCTCCGCTGGTCATCCACCTTCACAGAGTGGAATGGCACTGAATTTTTTTTCTATGTTTGAGCACTTCGTGGTTATGGTGTAAATTTGAGTGCTGAAGAAGTCTATCAAGTGCTTCTATCCTTTGTATTCTTTGCGAAGCTCCCTCTCTATTACAGTGCGTACGCATTTCCGCTTTGATGTCTTTCATTAGCTTCGCTAGATCTGGTGGAATACTGTCACAGGACATAAAAAAGGGCAATAAAAGCACTCCTTTGCCACAGCGGCGAAATTAAACAAAGTAGTGGTGTGAACAGTTAGCGCTGTGCTAACGCACGAACCTGTGATTTAGATGCGAAGAGCCTGAATTGCAAATCGCCACTATCGCCGCTGCTGGCAAGTAAAAGCAGACAACCACAAGCGTACTACTTTATTGTTTGGCGGGTGTAGGTGTTCAGCTTGTGTGAGTCACTCTGTGGCTCTGCTTGGGTTAAGATTACCGGTTACGCTCACTCGAGTCTCCGCTGGCGCTGCCGGCAGGGTGGTCAGTTGCCCCACATTGCCGTCTCGGCCGTTGTAAGCAGAAAAAAGCGATGCCGTTCGCAGCGGCGAGTCGCGGCCGCTCTCTGTGAATCAGAGGGCACCGTGATCAGAGGTGCTGACGCCACACATAAGAGGTACCATAATCGACAACAGATGGCGCCACTATTTTCGTCATTTTCTCGCTTACCAAAGCTCTGTTTTCATTACGAATGAGTAATTCGATCGTCATTACAAAAGCATAATCTTTCAATCTAGTTCGACTTGATATTTGTCTTCAGTGTCCCTTTAAAGCCAGTCTGGATAATATCCAGAATGGCCTTACGGCGGGCGAAACTCCATTAGCATGGTACTGTTGCTTTGTTCACGAATATAGGTCGAGATTCTTTGGCCACGAATATAGGTCGATAGATCATTTTGGGCAAAGTTCTAGAGAGAGAAAAAAAAAGGTCTACCTATAATCGAATAAATACGGTACGTCCAGTTGGCGCCACGCGGAGGGAGGTCAGAGGCGAAAAATGGAGGGGCCCTTCTTCTATGGTTGTCATTTAAGGTTGGATGACGCGACCCATATAGCTTACGTTGTAGTGCACGATGTTAGACGGATTACACACATGTGCATCAAATTTATTATTATTATTATTATTATTATTATTATTATTATTATTATTATTATTATTATTATTATTATTATTATTATTATTATTATTATTATTGCAAAGCGGCGCAAAAAAGATAAACAAGGAGATGTGGGCAGGGAGGACGGGGGGAGAGATAAGTGGTGTCAACTAAGTCAAACACCTGCCGCTGCAGGACCAATGGCTACGACGCTCATTACAGGGTCCCGGGTTCGATTCGCAGCCCGGGCGACTACATTTCTCTGTACAGGCGGAGTGCGAACCCATGTATACTACTACTTAGAGCGCGGTGCACGCTAGAAGAACCTCAGGTGGTCAAACTCCATCCGGAGACCTCCACTATAGCTCGTAGTCCCACCAAGGCCAGCTCCACCGGCTTCGGAACGTTAAACTCTATCAATCAATCAATTAAACAAGTCGAACGCGTTCCACACATACACGCACTTGCCTTCTGGTGTCGCGAGAGGAGCTTCGTGCAGAGTATACAGACTTGGCTGCCCGTTGCTTTGTATGGCGAGGCCGAACTGCTGCCAACGAGCCTCCGGCGATAAAAAGAGCTCGCATTCAAGCAGGCGGTTCATCCACACCGAGCACTGCGAAGCGGCTTATCGCTGTCGTATAGGCCTCGCTGAGTGAGCCTCGAGATATTAGCGTGTAGCAATCTGCGATTCAGCCTGCCAAGCGCCGAAACAGCGGCGATAGCGGGAGATCAGCAGATAGCGAATACCTGCGCTGCCGCTGAGACCAGCGCAGGGAGTGTGTGAGGGCTTTATTGCACGACTGTTGAGGCTGGCCCTGCCACTGAGAAAAAACAGAACGCGTGCGGCTGGAGCCAGTGGCGGGGGTGACCTGCTTGTAAACTCCTATACAAGGGCTGAGTTCGTGGCTCAAATATTATTCGTGTGAAGACGCGTTGACCATTGCGGCTTCCTTTTCATTGTCTTCTTTTTCCCTTTTGAGAAATTGGATATACGGCTGTAATAAGTGTTTCCATTCTTTTTTAAGTGAAGCTTCTTTGTCTGCTGCCCTGCGTGCTGAGATTGGCGTAGGTATGAAGGTACGTTTCTAGACAAGTACGCTACAGAGTGGTCGCAGGGCAGGCGAATCGGCTTATATGCCCTTCTGTACTTGCCTATATGCAGACGTTCCGGTGGCCGAATCTGTTACCTACGGCATTATGTAATGAAACAACAAACGGCACCTAAATATTATTACTGCAACAGTTATCGGCCTTCAAGAGCATAGTTCTTTTATTAAAGCGACGCTTTCTTGACCTATCTCCTCGGCATCTGGCATGGCTGCTCGGTCCGGGGTTCTCGGCGAGCAAACGGGGCCAATCCCGGCGACAGCGTAATAATAAACGGGGCCGATTTAATTTCGGAGATAGTGCAATCAAAACTGGACCCATCCTGGAGGCTGTGTAGTAGGCGGTCCTGCGAGGCCTTGGACTGAGGGTCTTCACCAGCTCCATTATTAATTTTAAATAAAGTGTATCTCTCTCTCTCTCTCTATCTATCTCTCTCTCCTTTTAACCCATTTTTCATCTCCCACACCGCCAAATCGCAGGGCACTCAATAAAGTTATTTGAATGAATGAATGGGCATTTCGCCCTTATGGTCTCCACTTTACAGCTGTTACAGACAACAGTCTGTTGGTATAGCTACAATCCGCCAAAGTTGGCAGGAGTTGTCCCTGAAATTGCAAGAGTACACGCCTACTGTTCTGCATAGTTGCGGTTTCCCGGTATCGAGACACCCGACTTCCTTTCCTCCCATCCAGTCTACTTGGCCTAGGTAGATCATTTGAAGGACGCACAATTAAGGGATTCCGAACTCACTGGCGTCATGCTCGCTTAAGGTGCGCGTAGTGAGTCGCCGCTTGCCTTACCTCAGAATCCGTCGCTGCTATAAGTTAGAAAACGGCCAACTGCGGCCCACTGGGCGATAGCGCGGCCAGCTTCCTGTTTGGCTATGCCTTTGCTACCGCATGCTCTTAAGCTTTACACGCTGTAATCGCTGATGACGCTCCCACCGCTGGGCATATGTCGCGCATGTTTGGCCGAACGGTGCCGGTGGAGAAATATGGGCCGTCACGTAAAACAGCACGTGACTTTCTAGCTCAACTTGGCCCAATCGGAAGATACCTGCGTGCGCTTCAAGAGCTCAAATGCAGGGCATTCCACCTCCTAACACCCCTCCCTCCTTTTTTTTTTCTTTTTTTTTAAGTTATGTAGACTACGTGAGATGGTTTACTCGTGTACTTACTCGTGCCCGTACTTACTCGTGGCCGTCGACCGCATTCCCGAATAGGCCAACGAGCTAGCCAAGAATTCCTAAAGTGAAACAATTCATTCATTCATTCATTCATTCATTCATTCATTCATTCATTCATTCATTCATTCATTCATTCATTCGCAAAGAAAAAGAAAAGGAACTCGTAGCACTTATCACTCTGAATTTTCCAATTTGTCGTGCGCCCGCTAATAACCGCCTCTGTATGTACATCCGAAGCGGCACAATTAGCTGAGGCGTTGCGCTGCTGAGCACGAGGTCGCGGGATCGAATCCCGGTCGCGGCGGCCGCATTTCGGTGGAGGCGAAATGCAAAAAAAACGCCCGTGTGCGTGCGTTGTATAGCGCACGTTAAAGAACCCCGAGTGGTCAAAATTAATCCGGAGCCCTCCACTACGGTGTGCCTCATAATCAGAACTGGTTTTGGCACGTAAAACCCCAGAAAGAAGAAGAACATCCGAAGCGACGGAACTGCGCTAACTGCCACGGATGATTTCGTAATCTAAATCACGTTGGTAACAAATCGAACAACACCACTATACGATAAATCAAGTGGTACACACGCGAAAACGACTTCATCACCTGCTTGTTCGGCGCCGCACTCCGATGCAGTCCGTCTCCATCCGGGGCGCGCCGTCTTGCAGAGGCTGAGAAGAGAGGCATGTGAAGCAACGGGGCGGCGCTCGTCTTATCAATTCGAAAATTATCTCCCTTTCTTCGCGCAAGCTCAAACTACTTGTCGCCGAACGTCTCTTCGTTCGTAGATCCATGTTGACTATATATACCGTCCTAGCTGGATCGTATCTGCGATCCTTCCTTGAAACCGGTTGACGCTTCCTGCCGATGCTTCGCCTCGTAAGAGTCCTTCGATGCATGTATGGGCGCGCAATCAGAGCGGCCGGTGAGACGTATGCCTGTGTGTGCGTGTGTGTGCCGTGCGCGTGAAACGCGATCGCACCGCTTCTGCCGCCGCGCCGGATTCCGATTGCTCGACGCAAACCGCGCGTAGACGAATAAGCAACGCGACCGTGCCGGCAGCGGGGCCGTCTCTGAACGGCCTGCATGCAGCGGCGGTATATAGAATTCACGTTCCCTGGCCGATTATTGTCAAGAATAGTTCGGTTTTTGCCATCCCGCGACTCAGGCTTGCCGGCAGTTTCCTGTGCTTCCTCCCACTCGGGCCTATACAGCGCTGAAGCACACCATGCCACGTCACCCCCCCCCTCCTCCCCCCCCCCCTAACTTCAACCTTTCCCACTGTACATTATTACGTAAAGTGAAATATGGCAGCCTATAAAAATACAACTTCCTTATCCCTATCTTTTTTTTCCTAGAGGAGAAGGACGCGCGAGCGACCTGAATCTAAAGGACGTATTGACTTACCGCTATTAGAAAGACGAATACAGAGGTATAGACGTAAGAGACGACGCGGTCTCGTCGTTTCTGTTTCTGACTCTTTGTTCGTCTGTGCATTGGTAAATTTGCCAACTAGTGTCGCAGTGCGGGCTTGTTGGTACGCCATCTTGGAATGTACTATAGTGAAGCGCGAACAAGACGCGGGGACACGAGACGTGAACGCACGTGAACATGAACACATGCACCGACACTGGGCTATACGCAGTCACAGCCCCTTAATTGTTTCTGTGTTCATGTGCTAACTCTCGCGCCCTCATCGTCTTGTTCAGATCGCTACACTATAGTATTCCAAGATGGTAAGTTTGTCATTTTGCAAACACAAACTATAAGCGAAAAAGAAGTTTCTTTTCTTTTTTTTTCTGAAATGACCTGAATGTATACTTGCTTACGAGATTTTACTATTCTTACGGAAACGTTCAGGTGTCACCAAACTGTAACAACTGCACCTGTAGCAACCGAATGGACGGTACTATGCAGTAGACTCGGATCCATGAAAATGGTTGTGCGGATGCGTTCGATGCTTTCACGACCGTTTTAATTTGACGTGAATGCTATGTAATCGAGATATTGTTCGTGCAGCATACCAAGGTCGCGACACCGATGAAGTTCAAACAAAATCCTCTTAAACCTTGGAAGTTTAATTGATTCGCAGAGTATTGAAGGCATAGTGTACCCACTTGGCTCAAACGAACGCCTTTTTGTTTGAACTACTTGCTTCGGTGCGTATACATCACTGCAGAAATGACGAGGCGTCTTACAACCAAAACAGCGTTAAAAAAATTACTGCAGAAACTCCCTAGTGGGACTTCCTCAAAAAGTGCACAAGCATTCTTTCGAGTCGCTCATATATAGTCATAATCCTAAATCCCAGTAGTCATACGTAGTCATAAATCATTCTCATATATATATATATATATATATATATATATATATATATATATTGGCGTTCCAGTTAATTCTGTGCTTCAATGCATAAAGCGACGTTTTGTTAAGAACCTAACTGGAACACCAATGCATTTCTCCACAAAGTTCGGGAATTAATATCTCGAAACTGGTGTCATCATGAGAATTCGTTCCAAGTGGATCCGCCTTGCGAACTCCACGGCTACAATTTGTAAATTGCAATATGGGCCATCAGATAATTAGTTAAAACCTAATTAGTGAAGTTCTGTTAATTATTCGATTATGTATTTCAATTTCTTGTGGAAGTAATGTCCGCCTCTTCGAGTAGACCAGCTCATGAACTAGAATTGTGCTATCTGCCACAGGCAACCTTTCAGAATTTTTTAAGTGTTCGCTGATTTCACCCTATATATAATATATATATATATATATATATATATATATATATATATATATATATCGTGCCACGCGTTACGGATGGACAGATTTCCGAGGCAAGTAGCCCTAGAATGCTTATGCATTAAAAACAGAGCCGCGCTCCTAGTAGACAGTCATGGTGCATCGTAGGACATTTGCTGATAAGAACACTTGTGAGGCAAAGTTTAATTAATTTATTTTTTCGTGCGTTGCCACCTACGTATGTAATACTTACGTGTTTTTTTTTTCACTAGGAATAAAACCTTACTATCATTTTACTGAGTACTCCATAATAATTCCTGTCTGGTGTCCAGTGACATCTGATCACTGGCCCGATCTTGTCACTGGCCCAATGAATGTACGTGCTGCAATTAGTTTGTGGCCTCTCTCGCTTGTTTATTTCGGCTACTTGTACAGATCGTAGACGTAGTCGGTCTTCGCCAATATTTCCTTGCAGCTGACCTTTGCGTTTCCTGCTCTGTAAAGGTAAAGATGGCATAAAGAACACTCATCGTAACGGGTAACACATTGGCGAGTACGATTTGTACGCTCGATCACGAACGAGCAGCGCACGCTGTGAAAGTATAAAGCATGCGTAAGTACCGACCCTGCCATCTTGAAGACGTTCGGCTGGATGTACTCGACGTCCGTATTGCGGCAGATGAGAGTTGCCAGCGTCACCTTGGCGATGTCCTGGACTTGTTCTGTACGAGAATTCCGAGAGAAAAAAAAAAACAGGCCGTATTTTGATGGGTGCAAAATGCAAGAACGCTCCTGCGCTTCGATTTGGTTCGCGTTGGAAAACCCCACATGTCATTAAAATTACTCCAGAGCCCTTCTGTACGGCGTTTCTCATAATTTTATGGTACTGCTTTGGGACGTTAAGCCCAATAAATAAATAAATCAATCAATCAAATACTCAGTCAATCAATCATAGACGTTAAATGTATAGTATAGCAACTACGGCAAGTGCTACCGCCCTTCTCTACGGCCTTTCTCATAACTCTATGGTACTGCTTTGGGACGTTAAGCCCCATAAATCAATCAATCGATCAATCAAAAACTCAGTCAATCAATCATAGACGTTAAATGTAGTATAGCAACTACAGCAAGTGCTACCAACACTTGTACCTGATCCCCCAATCACTCTACCAGCTGTCTGTCATTTTTCGTTGCCTCTTACGACCACCTACGGCGGCAAACATGGAAAGAAAGGCGTAGTAGTCCATCTGCACGAACCCTTGCTGAAGGCCCCCGGGTGGTAGAGGTTCTCGAACCAGAAACGGTCCGCGTACTTAAGCCGGTAGTACTGCTCTCCCAAGATGCACAGTGTAGTGGGCCCGTAGAAGGAGCCCTGTACGGGCGTCTCCAGCGCCAGGCCCGCAATCAAGTCCAGGTCCTCGAAGTAGTTCCTGCCGTAACCAAGAAAGAGCCCGTTCACGGTTCCAGATCGACGCACACTCAGTGTTGCTCTATCGTTGCAGAACTCGAAGGAAAGCTTCGGCGCAACTGCATGAGGTAGATAGTGTGTCGCTTTCGCGTGTACGCTTCCTAGCCAAGGCTTATGGGGAACTTTCTTTTTGTGCCAGCGATAATAACTGGAACTGTGTCGCTTCGAATGGTGTGCAACAAACGAACGTATACAGAACATTCGCTGTCAGTAGCACGCAGACACAACAAGGACTTCAGTCGAAGACCTCTGAGATCACAACCCAAGGTGATTCTTAGTTAACCGTTTATGATATTGCCTATGTAAGAACTCAACGGTCCGGGAGTGCATGTTTCTCTGTCCAGGGCGCTTGAGCGGCGCACAGCGAGGCTAAGCAAGCTATGTTCTATCGCGATAGAAATTATACGGACCCTCGAGGCGTGTTCCCGCCGCCGCCGTGCTGTCTTGGTATCGACGGCGCATGCGCGGCCCGCGCCTTATGGGCAAGAAAGCCTCCAGACACGCGCAGTGCGTTTGGCTGCAATTGAGAATGACGAAACCTGCAAAGGATTCCTCGTGACGTAGCGTTGAAGGGACGTAACTACGTCACTATTCGCTCAGTCTACTTTGTCAGAGCCGGGACAGTGTTGCTGACATGAGAGTTGCGCGCACACACACGTTAGCGTTCCTGCTGATGAGCGTTGTTCAAACCACACCGTGATGCGGGATGGTACGAGTGGAACGGACACTAAACGTCAAGCTAAATCCGTGCAATCTTCGAACTAAAGATTTTGTTCTGTTAGGCGTAACAATAAAAGACAGGAAGATAGCGGTGTGGATCAGAGAGCGAACGGGGATGGCCGATATTCTAGTTGACATTAAGAGAAAACAAAAAAAAATGGAGCTGCGTAGGCCATGTAGTACGTAGGGCTGATAACCGGTGCACCATTAGAGTGACAGAATTGGTGCCAAGGAAAGGGAAGCGCAGTCGAGGGCGGCAGAAAATCAGGTTGGATGATTAAATTAGGAGATTCGAAGGAGCAAGTTAGAAATCGGATAGCGCAAAACAGGGGTAATTGGAGGTCAATGGGAGAGGTCTTTGTCCTGCAGTGGACATAAAAAAGTCACAGGTCTGCACGGCACACGCAGCACAGTCACAGCATAAGCTGTAAATGTCCACCTAGTGGACATGTCCATTTAGTCTGCTGCTGATGTGCTGATTGGCTGGGGGCGCCTGTCTCTTTCTGACGCGTACCCCAGCCCAGCCAATCAGAACTTTAGCAGCAGACGAAATGGGTATGTCTATTAGTTGGACACGTACAGAATACCCCTCTGGTCTCGCGTCCCGCATTGCGCCTTGTCGCCTCCGTGTATGGTTAGAAACAAGGGTTAGAAAACCGTGTGAGGAGCTCAAGCGGCAGGCTAAGCACCGCTAACGCTTTCAATGCTTCTTCTTCGGACAAAATTGCCCTTTCTTTCGTTTTCTAAATCTTTTTTATCACAGTTTCGTGGTCGGCGACAGGAAATTTCTCCGCTGATATAATGAGGATAGGGTAGCGTCCTGGGGAGTAGGAGAAAGGTGCCACGGAGACGCAGCCAGCGTACGGAACGTATACGTCACTGGAGGAGCGCAAACGGCGCCGGTCTCTCGGAGCCTCACTGATCGGTCGGAGAGGCACTGGCGTCACGCCAGATTTTGGTGGATCTAGTTGGTCGACGAAGCGGCCGCGATATCACTGTGGCAGAAAAGGAACAAAAGTTGGAAAACCGATCCGAAGCTCGGCGTAAGCGCGGGAGACCACCATGACCACCCGAGAATAAACAGTAAGAAACGTTCTTCCAGCAATACGAGGCTCGTCAATAACGTGCGGGCGCCATGACCGCAGAGTAGCGGGATTGCGCCATAGGACCGAGATGCGAACTCGACGTTTTCAGAAAGCTACTCGCTTATCCTGACAATCCTCTTCGGAGATTTCTGCATACCTTTCATCGACGGGCTGCATTTTTTAACGCGAGCACATGTTTTCGCCCGTACCTATGCTTTTTTTATATATAAAGAGTGTGCCACCTATATGAAAGTTCTCTTTTTTTTTTGTAAGCTTTAAAAAAAGCCAGAAAGCACGAAAAACTGCCGCGCAACTAGTCGCGCGACACTTTACGTGCGCTTTTGCTGGCTTCTTTCAGGCTTGGAAAATAACTTCTATGAGCACGTATAGGGCACCAGAAAGGTGGATCGTGAATTTTTCATGATGGCCTACAATTTTGTGATTGGCAATGTTGCATTGATTATAATATCTCAAAGGTTATTTAATTAATATTAATAAATTTTATAATTACGTACCAGTTCCATCCAATTTTACGTACTAGTTCCATCTTTATCTCTGCGTTCAAGTAATGAAATGAAGTTTTTACCACAGCAAACATGAGAAGATGATGGAGATAGTGTTCCTTTTTTTTTCACGCACATGGAGACGCTGCTTTTGGGATCTAACCGTGGTGTCTATATTATTAAATTGTTTTTCAAGTTCATAACATAACAGCAGACAATTAAGAACCGCCTTGAACTGCGATTATATCCTATAGTTTGTTCGGGTCTCAAGAGGATATCACTGCTCATGCAGTGTTATTACTTTGCTTGAAACAATAAGCTTTTAGTTTCTAATTAGCGCAGCATTTATTTTAGAAGAAAGAGTAAAGTTACTAATCTGTGAGTGGACTCCAGCTGGATTAGGTCATTTTCAGAGGCGAATGGCGGGGGCACAACGTTTTAGTGGTTGGAGCTGGTTTTCAATTCTTAGGTTGTCACGGACTACAATTCGGACCACACAGCCTGCACCCTTGTCGCACCCTTAACTGTCGTTAATTCCTAGTCAGCACCGGTCGACTGTGGTGTTTAAGTATAGTACACCATAAGTAAACATTGTGCGCTACATGTGTCCTTTGCTCACTCATGGGATTCATGGCTTATGCGCATTGCAAGCAGGCGATCTTAAACGCGGGGAAATCGTCAGCACGGGGTCTTCCGAAGGCAGTAGCGAAACGCAACTGCTCGCCTGTATTAGACGATCCACGATACCTACGCCGATATTTGGCGGACATATCGATAACGTGTTTGCTAGAGGATTTGTTAACAGGGAAGCCGTTAAGTATATATACGCGTCTTACTTTACTGTACACAGACCGATATTCTACGCAATCATGCAAGGATACTTAAACCCGGGACACCTCGGTAATCTGTAAAAAATCCGAGGCACTTCTTATCAGTTGTGAATGCGAAAGTATTATTGTCCAATTGAACGCCGCTGAGCGCTCCTTCGAGTTTTGCGCTGCGAGTGATGTACCATGGTAGGGTGCCTACATGCAACGCCGTTTTGAAACGGCGTTGCATGTAGGCTCCCTATACCATGGCAGTACGTGCTGCCCGAGCCAGCAAGCAGCAGCAGCCTGCGGTGCAGGCTCGGGCACCGTGTGCCGGATTCAGAGTGCGAGGGTGACGTGGCGTCTCGACGATGCCCTCTCGCCTCACGCAACACCTGGCGCGCTATTAGTTAGCAGGTGTTCGCTTTCGCCCGCTCTGCTCCGTCGAGGCGTGTTCATGACGTGGCGTCGCGTGTTCATGACGTGGCGTCGCGGGCTCGTGACGTGGCGTCGCGGCCAAATGAGAATTTATCGAGGCGCGCTCGTGGCGGCGCGTCACAGGCGCAGCCAATGGAACTTTAGGTGACGTTTTGTTGCTACAGACTACAGACGCCGGCTTGTTCGCTCGATGGGCCATTTGATGCTTTCGCATCAATAAAGAGAGCGGCACATTGTACATACTATGTGTTGTGTTTCAATGCACCGTTCTTCAAAACTAAGAGAAAGTTTCGCTTACATTTCATCATCGGCATCAGGGATGTGTTCTGTCTTTGTTTCGTTTTTTATGTTCACCTCAGGGGCTGAAAGATAATGCTTGTGAGTGGCAGCTGCCGATGTAGGAATCACTCAGCTCAGCTGTATACCTTCAACGTTGCAGGTGTTGTTCTCTTCCTTAGCTCTGCTGAGCAGTGCTCGAGCTCACTGCAATACTTTTGGACGTCTGTAGAACTCTATATTACATGTATGTGATTGATGTCCCGTCACTCGGACAAAACAGGTCGGCTTGGCCGCACTTTAACGAGAGCGTACCCGTAGACGGCCTTGAGCCTGTTCACTGCGTCGTAGGACTTGCTCTCCTTCTTGAAGTCATCGAAGGAGTACACGGGCTTCAAGGCCGCACAGCACTCGGTAGTGCAAGTAGGAAGGCAGCCCGTGGTCTCGGCCGCGGTTCACGTCCAGCGATAGAAGGTCCTTGCCCGAACTGGTTCGGTGGGTTCGCGAACAGGTAACCTCGTGATCTGCGAAATTGGGGAGCGCACACAGCACGGCTCGAGCATTAAACTGGCATTCACTCTTGAGGAGTAACGCGGAAATCGTTCGGCGCCTTTCGGGAGCAGTCGCAAGTTGCAGGGGTATTTAACAAGGCAGCATCGAAAGCTCCGACCTCTTAGGCCCTCACTCATATTATTCTGGTACTTTCCACCCTTACGTTCGAAAGCAGGGGTGCGGCCGCATTACTTAAGTATAAGAGCGGCTTTCATATTGTAAAAGCCCAGATCTTTCCATTAATAAAATGCATTGGAGATAACACTGTCTTTTCTGCGTCAACGAATTACTATACCGGCGGTGGAAATAACTGAATATTTGACAATCACTTATTCATTTACTAATTAAAGAATGTGTCAATAACGCTTACTTATTTATTTTAAGGACACGCGTTGCAATGCGGAATTAAAACCGACCAGTGCTCAAGTCATCTACACTTGTAGCAGAAATTCACCTGGATGTCACCATCACTGGCGGCTACTCGCCCATCTTATCGTCCGTGCACACTGCCAGTGCTTGAAACTCTGCAATATACTACCAGGCCTAATGTAATATCCTTATTTCTGCTTCTTTAGGTTGTCATCGAAAAAATGTCTCTCTCGAATGTAAGAGTACTTTAATCTTCAATCCAGTATTCTTATGCGACTCGCGTTTGTGTTTTGCGACTACCCTCACTACGTCCAGAAACTAGTGGACAAATGCATCGGCGTCACAGCTCATGTTTTCTCAAACAAAAAAAAAAGCATCAAGCCCGTTATATTACATTAGCCCGTCAAAAAAGTTGGGAGATGCTCAAGCTTCGCCTTTAAGAGTAGAATTAAAGCATTCAAAAGTACCTGAATGCCTGTCACTCTTCCCAGCAACTGCAGCTTATGCAACCGTAATGTTAACCGGGAAACGCTTGCTGCGAACGCTATGCACGAAGGCGAGCTTTCTGGTTCTTTGTATTCTTTCCCCGCACGGCCGGCGCCGCCGCGGATGTGCGGACTCGAGCGCCATCTGGGGGAGGGGGTATTCTGTAAGTGTCCACCTAGTGGACTGTCCATTTCGGCTGCCGCGGATTGGCTGCAGCTGCACGAGCGAGAAGAACACTGGCTGGGGGCACCTGTCTCTTCCTCATTCGTGCAACTGCTAGTGATGCTGCAAAAAAAAAATAGAGCGGCGCGCGCCGCTCTGTCATTTGTAGAAACTTTTGCTCACGGTCAGTGCACGGGCAGCGCCGGATTGTCTGAGTAACGGGGCCGCTAAAGCCAACCTCACAGCACAGTACCTCCTTGCTGTAGACGGTGTCCTGGTGCTGCATGTTGTGGTAGGCGGCGCCCATAATGAGCGCGCGCACGGGGTCCGTCTTGGGCTTGCAGAAGTCGTCGAGCGTGTTCAGGTCGTACGAGACGCGCGACGTGTGGAAGCACTTCTGGCCCTCGCGGTGGAACTTGGTGCCCACCGCGGCGTGCGACACCCTGTTGGCGGCCGTCGCGTACGGGTTCAACAGCGACGGGTTCAGCGTCTCGTTGTAGTAGTAGTGCGGGGTCGGCACGGACAGCCGGTAGTCGTCCATGATGCCGGACCAAGGATGTGCGGCAAGTACTCCTTGTAGGTGATGACCTGGGCGCGCGTGCAGTTCTGCGGTGAGTTCCAAGGATGGCAACGCGACACGCCTGGCTTCGTTTTTGCAGACGTAGCATTCTTTCGGGACAGTGGCTTTCATGAGTGGCTTGTTGGGCTAGTTGCTACATGGTTATTCTAGGAGAATGTCAGCAAACTTGAAAAAAAAGGAAAAAATTGAGCGGCAGACACTGACAAAGTAACAGGATGAGTTGTTAGTCTAGCCACTGTCCTGTCGCTTTGTCTATGTCTGCCTCTCAACTTTTTTTTTTCATTTTTAAAGTTTGCTGGCATTCTCCTACAGTAGCTTTCCTTGCCTGCATGCTGGCTGCTGCTGTCATGACGATTACACAACTAGAGCTCACTGCTTGTATGCAACAGGGTTTGTAGCAACGGGTATCTGAACACTGCTGACCAATCACCCAGAATTTAAATGTGCCACTGAATTCGTTGCCCGAATAGACAAGCAGAACAAGTGACAAGAAATTAAGAAGTTGGCTGCAGAGATGTGAAGAAATCAGCATGAAAACCATACGAGCAACGTAATCGGAAGGAAATAGGCACCAGAGCATGCACTGAGTGAGGAGCGTTCAGTTGCGTAGAAGTCAAGAAGTACTGATGTAAATACATATTAAAAGTAGGGGTGTGTGGTAATATTGGAAAATTTCGAATCCGACAAATTTTCGAATATTCAGTTGGACACGAATATCCGAAACAAATCGAATTTATTGCTGGCTGTGCGGGAGCAAACAGCGGTCTTTAGCGTTTGGGTTATCTAATATGTGAGTACGTGTCTGATGTGCTTATTTGGTGACGATATCGCGCTGCTGGCGAAATTTTGCTTGTGAAGCGCGCTCAGCCACCGAACGCGTAAGCCTCGCGAAAGAGCCAGCCTCTCAGTAGCTAGGAACGCAGGTTTTGGCGAAAAGCGAGGGTACGCTTAGAGCGCAACGAAGGGCCATGGGGGTGAATGCGCAAAAAAAAAAAAAAAGATCGATCAGGAATAATAATGCTCTTTCGGGGAGTATACGTCCAATGGGCCAATAAATCAGCAGCAATGCCCGTGGTGACGATATCGCGCGTGTACCCTGCTGGCGAAATTTTGCTTGTGAAGCGCGCTCAGCGCCACCCTGCACCGAACGCGTAAGCTTAAACCTACAGCGTCTCTTAAACCGCGCGGTGAAAGAGCGCTAGTGCACGCATCGCCTCAGTTGTTCTAGGATAAACGAGTCCAGTCGGTTCAAAGTTGTCCTGAGAGAGAGCGTTGTACGTCGTAGCGAGGAACATAGGCGATGGGGAGCACGCATCGCGGTATGAGGCGCGAGTATTGCGCACGTTTACTTGGAGGCCATGGGTGTGTGAATGCGCACAAAAAAAAAAAACGATCGATCAGCGGAATAAGAATGCTTGCTGCGGTTCATAGTAGTAAAAGAAGAAATAGGGGAGTATACAGTCCAAATTTGGCAGCGTGATATCCTGAGCTTATTGCTTGTCAGCAGCATACGTCCAATGGGGCCGATAAATCAGGCAGCAATTGCCAGTGACCGCCACATTTCGAAGCTTATATCTCGGCAATATATCGGCTGCGAATTTGAGTAATCTTCACTACTTCATAATGTTATCCTACTAAAATGGCAGTCCCTAAACCATGCGCATCCTATCAAACACCTCATATGCTACTGTTCCAGCTGCGAAAAAACAACGTCAGACTCTACAGTGTGCTTTGACCAGGCTATACAATCGACCGTCTACCGAAGCAAAGTTCCTGGGGGAGCCTGGCCTTCTCCCGCAGCCCAAAAGGCTATGCGAATGCTTCTTTTGTTCCTGAAGGCAACAGACTTTGCACGCTATCTGGCTGAACTATTGCCTTTTCTCTCTTTCGCTCCCCTCCTATTCCCCCTCCATGCGTGGGTTAGCCCTATAGTGCACGAGGTTGAGATAACCTCAATATCTCTCTTTCTTAGTAATGATCTCATAACTTAGCCCGCACTACTGCTGACTCAATTGCCCTCACTGTGAAGAGAGAGAAAGGAAATTTTAAAGATACGAAATGCAGAGAGGTCGGCCTGAGGTACATTCCGCAAGCCAGCTACTCTGCGCTGGAGTTAGAGGGAGAGGGAAAGAAAGAAGAGCATGATGAGTGCCGATGACTATACAGAAGGAAAATGCGAGACATACAACCAATGAAGTCATATACGTGAAGTAGTCAAGCAAACAAGTCATTTCATGGCTGCATGCACGTTCGCTCGCTCGCACTGCTCGCTCATACTGATTGATTGATTTTAATGAACTACGAAATAATGGCAACGTATGTCACCGTCGTTGCCGCATAAAACACTGATGAACGAGCAAAGAAAAGGTGAGACATAAAAGCTGTCGAAGTAATGGAGCATGTCGGAGTCGCCGATACCACTGCATGGAGATATGACTGCGAGCACGCGTCATTGAGTGGCTGCAGGTTTATTGAATGAACACTCACAGTGGCATTACGGGCGCCACAACGATAGCACGGTGGTCTTTAACGGTATAAGCAGGTAGTGGAACTAAAGGGGGAGACTGCTGCGGCCTATATGCTTGTTTATATGTTTATTATACTTTTCACGTGTTTAACTCTCTACTGGCATCTTCCTGAGCTTGATCTGAATGTAATGAATGTTATTTTATCCTCCGCATAGTTCCTGCCTGATCGTGAGGAGCTGCTCACAAGCACGAAGCCACCCGCTTCAAGCACTAATAGGTTTCTTGCAGTCGACGCACTAGCTAAGCTCGCATTTATAACGCCGAATGTTTATATGGCCCCCTGTTCCCTCCCTTTGAAGCCACCGTAGTTCAGCCGTGCAGGTCGCAATGACAGAGAAACACCACAGATGCTATAGGTTTATATGACGACATAGCGTAATGTATTATATACTTTGTATTATTTTTCTCGAAGCTTGACAATTCCTCTTTACAAAACAACAGCTTCGTTTGTGCGTACGCTTTTTGACGATTTACTTGCAGCGCGTTGAACAAGTTGGAATGCTGTAACTACAGAACATAAGATGACAATGCAAGATATCCTCCTCGCTATTGGCCGTACCGTGCACGACGAAAGCGCGGGACCCACCTGTAGGCAGGCGCCGACCATCTTCCTGGCCACATTGTAGACCTTCTCGTCGGGCCAGCCCTTCTTCTTGAGTTCGTCGGCGATGTGGTTGTGCTCGCGCACCAGTAGCGTCTGCAGCGAAGCAATCACGGGCGTCAGCGACGCACGCTGGTCCCCTGCGCACACGCCACCACGCACGTCATCACACGCTGCATAGCCCCTACCACGGAGAAAGAATAACAGGAGGCGCAACTCGGCTCCTTCTCGCGTCGTCATAATGTCACGCTGGAGCGCGGCGGCGGACGTCGTGACAGCGCCCCCTACCAAACGCCGGACACCTGACGTATGATCACGTGACGGTTTGTGATGCAGCGGATGCGGGAAGCGCGGGGCTCGGTCGCTCGGTCTTGTCGTCTGCTCGCGCGCGGATGCTTGATGCCTGTGCGCCGCCCTTGCATTAGGTAGCAACAGCTCGAGTACGCTAGCTGAACACGATGCCCGTCGCTAAACGAGACGGCAGCTATTACAACGTTTTCTCGCTAAGCTGGCCGGAGCGCCATGAGACGGGGACCGACCAGTACCGCCCCAAGGAGCAGCGATGACTTTTTCGGCTGGTCAGGGAAGACTGCGCTTCCAAGGTCAGCGTAGTATTTACGCCTGCCGAGCGTTCCGCTGGGGAAATGTTTTTAGCAGACGTTGTCGTTTCTCGTCAGCTCTCGATCCTCGCTTTCTATTGCTCTCGCCCATTCTTGCAGGCGTTCGTCATTTGGAGCTTTGAAAGTTCGAGTGTTTTCCGCGCATTACTTATATCCGCTGTTACAGTTTTGGGACGAAGCATCGGTGCCCCATTTCTGATAATCATGAACCGCATACACAACGAACACTTACATAGTAGAGGAGCAACGGAGGAACTGCAGAACTTAGAAGCGATGATTCTGACTGCGCGAAGCGAGCCGCAGACTCTGCTCTGCTCTGCTGTTCCGTTTTTCCACGTCTTCCCAAACCTGCCGCAGGAATATAATTAAATTTAGTTTCCCCGCAAGGTAGCTATGTATCGCATACTCTGATCGGTGCTTTTTATACTGCATGATGATAAAGATAAACAAATTCTCGTTTTTTGTTACGCCGAAAAATTTGAAAACGCATCAAGTGCAGTTTTCTATACGCGCATGAGTATAGTTGCAAATCGTCTGCTCTTTCCATACGCGCCTGGCTATGATCGCAGATCGTCTGGTCCTTCAAGTACTCTAGTTTCCTGCTCTTATTGCCGCATAAAAAGCATGTGACCTTAAATTTAAATCTTGAAAAAAATATTTATACCATGACAGTCTATAGGTATTTTATTGCTTGAGTGCAAACCGCGCTGGCGGAAATGTTTTTGCGGCATCAGACAGCTCAGCTCAAACGGCCAGTAGCAGACGACGCCGGGCGCCGTCGGAGAGCAATTTTTTTTTCTTCCGTAACGTGTCCGTGACCGCGGCCGCGGCCGCGCGCACCGCTCCGACTCCGACCGCGAGGGAAGTAGTTCATTCCGTCGCCGCAAGGGGCGCTGCGCCAACGTTCACCACCAGCGCGTCTCCTCCTCTCCCAGCGTGACATTATCACGACCAGTGCTCCCGCTGGCGCCGGCCCAGAGTTTCGCCTCCTGTTATTCTTTCTCCGTGGCCCCTACATAGACCACTATAGACCACACACGCTACATAGACCATTATAGAACAGAAGGACTGATACGTGTTTCAGGCCGTTGAATGGCACGTACTAGCTGCTTTCAGCAGAGATTGATGTACAGTCGAAAGCAAAAGTCTAGAGACCACGACATTAGCAAAAATTTTTAAAACAAGTTCTTCTAGCACAGCCGTGCAACGTGAAATTGTCTTAATGCCTGACGCTGGTCAAACAGGCGCACGTTGTCAGTACCACTTGATTTCAGCCTTTATGCCTAGACTGCGAAGAAATAAACAAACTGTTTAGCGGCACCTCTGGTCCCAAACTTTGGCTCTCGACTGTACAACCAGCTGCTCACACGGCGCGCAAAGGAAACACGACGACAAACCGAGCGTTGCAACAAGTTAGTAGCACAGCAGTCCTTCATACAAAGTCACTGCACGATGTAACAAGTAAGCCTGCAGCACTGGATAGCGGGACCGCCTTGTAGAAGACATCCTAAGGGTCTGCCCGATGTGCTAATTAAAGGTCTGGACTGCTGCTACCACTGCGGGAAAGGTATAACTGAGGACAGGGAGGGAAGTGTGATGATATGCTGGAAGAAATAGATGTAGATGGGTCCGTGCAAGCAGCAACAACTGCGAGAAATTTGCACGTACAACATGCTTCTTGCAAAGTAAGAGCGAGTTAGAGAATATCAATACAAGTATAAATTCAGCACAATATCTGAGACACGTAGTCCTCAATGCAGCACGACGCAACCGGATGTCTTAATTAACAACAACAAAAAAATGCAGCTCCACTAACGTGAAACCTGGGGAGGTGCGAAGCATGCAGTGATGCACCGCTAATAGGCTATGGCTCATAACCCCGTAAAGGCGGCCTCCCCATTACGACGACAGAAGAGAAGTGAAATTCTACGCTGGATTGATGAGCGGCAACGCAGCCAACTGTGGAAGACGACGACAACGACGACGCGGGAGCAGTGGTACGAGCGGGTGCCGAGCGCGAGCACGAACCGCTTGCTTCAACGCAGCCAGCTGTGGACGACGACGACGACGACGATTACGGCAGGATACGCCGACTGCCCGGGCGCATAAGGTGCTTCGCACCTAAAATCAGTCACTTAAGCTTATGAGTATAGTCACGCAAAGTGTTTGTGTGCAGTTAGTAAAACCGCTGTAAGAAACTACTATCCAGTTGATCACAAAGGAATCAGCTTACCGGCCATAAAACACTGCTTATCGCATCCAGGCATGTAGCTGAAGCACTCCCCGTCGCTTTTACGTGGCAGCAGTCCTTTGGGAATGTACAAGCTAGATTTGTCCACTTTCATCTTGGCTGAAAATGTAGAGAGAAAAAAAAACGACAAACTGAGAACAATGATAGTGGTATAATTACGCTATATCGAGGTTCGATGCATTGCCGAACCTCGATATAACGAAGTAGAATTCGGAACTATATTTCGTTCGTTACTATCGACACCTTAAAGCCGACCTAGTGGTTGGTGCTTTAGGTGACACTGTGCGCCACCTACCTCCCTTGCCATCGTCGCTGCGAAGCTTCTTGGAGTCCTCCTCACTGCTGCCAGTAGACGACGCTGGCGTCGATGAATGACGTCACCTCGTTTATCTGCTCCCTATAATCCCCTGCGTGGCAAGACATATCTTCGTCAAGGGCCGATCTCGTCATTATTCGCTTGTTTATTTGAGTCGCGGAGGCAAGACCTGTGATGAATCCGCTTGGAAGCATGATACGCGGTTTCGGTAATCAGGTATTAGAGAAAATGTTGATAACGTGCATCAGTGACGGATACCCTGAAGTGATAGTACAGAAGAGGTTGAGCGGGTATACGTGTTTCAAAATTGGGCGGTGTGTGTTTCTTTCCCCAGCTCCCATAAGGGTAGCGATCAATGCAGCATTTGAATCGGGGCTCAAATATATACATACATATATATATATATATATATATATATATATATATATATATATTGTAATCCCTTGCACGCGCTTTTATGATTTGTTGGAGTCGCAGCCCGAGAAAGACAATCGGCAAGGCTTTCATTGCAGAGGAATCCTTGATTACAACTGCATGCAACTCTAACTAGAGCACAGTCCGCTCATTATTATGCAAATCCGTGGCTAAATACATACTAGCGACAACTTCGTTCACCCCGCTATCAGCTAGCCACGAAGTTATGAAAGTCTCGGTGTTCAACGCTTGCATGAGACAAACAATACCTGCAATGTATCTTTCTCGCCCGTCGTTATGCAACAATTGAACCCTCTGCCAGAGGCGATATGCAACAAGCGTAATCTGATAAAATTGAAGTAATTTACCAACCATATTAGCCCTGATCCTGATTACCACGCCTTCCTGACGCATTGCCGTTGTAGTAGTAGTATGTGGTTATTGGGGGGAAATGAAGATATAAGCACAGTGCCGTAACTGTCTCTTTCTAGGAGGACACCTCAACAGCACTGCACGGGGGAAGGGGAGGACGGGTATGAAAGAGATGATAGAGACAAGGGGTGAGGTAGGTTGGCCTAATTGCTTTGTCAAGGTCAACATTAACATTTGAGGCTCAAGCGGTCTGTTCCCCCACCAGTCAGGCAATATTGCAAGCTTTATCACTTTTTTAGATTATTATATCATACAAATGTTTGCTTCTTTCGGGAATTTCGTTATGTGACGCTCTTGCCTTGTCACGGTCACTGAAGTTAGCCTTCTCTCGCGCACACGCATGTGCACGCGCGAAGTAGAGAGAGAGAGAGATGAAATAATAAATGAAAGGCAGGGAGGTTAACCAGGACTAAGCCCGGTTGGCTACTGTAGTAAGATACTAGTATATGGCAACCTGGAAGAAGCCAACGGAAGCTACGAAGAAGTGAATGCGCGAGCTCATGACGAACGTGCATGGGAGCTCGGGGCCTTCGGAACGAAAACAACAACGAAAACGGCTGAGCTAGCGCTGCCAGGCTAGCCAGGGCGTGTACGGGTTCGACCTGAGGCACAAAACGGACCGAGCCGGTGCTACCAGACCAGCCGGGACGAGACTGGCGTGCCCCACGGTGAACCTGTGTTCCGGCCAGAGCTGAGATGCAGACCAGGCTGAACGGGTCGGTGCTGTTCCTGCGGTGAACGAGCGTTCGAGCCCAGCGGTTCCAGATGGCCTTGGTCGCGAGTGCGATGTTCGGGCGAGCCACGTGAGAGGGTCCGGCACAACCGCCTGCTGGGGTCGTGGCCACGGTGCCGCGTTGCTGACCGCGTGGGCCTGCCGTGCTGTCACGCGAGCAGTTCATCATATGCACGTTTGCTGGCCGCCTGTACGATTCCGTCGTACAAACAGCGCTTCATGTCTACAAGCGCCGACGCCTCCGACATCAAGTACTGTGAGTGACCTTACGAAGATACTCAGACTCATCGTATCGTCAGTGAGACACGCGCTGTGACAACTCGCGTGAGTCGTGGACTGCGTGGACAGTATAGAAATAGTACAGTATCTTGTAGCTCTTCGTAAGTGTAATTGTTGCCGCCTGTCATCGATAAATGTTTGTCCTGTCTATGACTTTGCTTCCTGTATCTGAGTCCCTGGGCCCACGAACCACCACAGCTACCCTGCATTGTGGGGAATAGGAAATTGGAGTCGCGAAGTCGAGGGTGTATGTCTAACGGGGAGGGGGGGGGGGGGGGGGGGGGGGGGCTGCCTTTGCAAAATAAAATCAGTGTTTTGACTTCATAACTATTACAATACACGCACATATAGCGAGAAGAAATCGGCGGTCAGCGCACACACCTGGACTGTTCCTGGGGCAGGCAGTGCGGCTGGAATTGTACCAGCTCGAACGGACCATGTCCATGCAGTGGCCCATCGGGTAGAACTCGTCCTTGTGGTCCACATTGACCTGGCAACACTCCGGGTGAGGCTTGACGCCCTTGCCGCAGCATTTGGGCGCTGCGACCATGAAAATCGCATTAGAGGAGATACGGGTTCCTTCTCGATGGAGAGATTTTTCGTAGAGTGTGGTAGTTCCCGCCAGCTATACAACTACAAGCTCCAACAACGCTCCAAACAACACTTATCCCTGAACTCGCTACATACTGAACGCAAATTACCGTCTGGACTGCTTGAATAAAGCTCCTTAGGCAGCTAAATGTAACAATAATGTGAGAAAAATTTGTGTGCAAGTGAAAGTGGAACCATTTTCTCAACCAGGAGAAAAAAATGTTATTCGGCTGATGTCTATACTTGCGATAGTTCTTTAGGTCTGACAGAATTAAGGCGAGTGTCGCATTCTGGATAAAGCATTTTCGTTGAGCATAGTTTCACATTTGTATGACGTAATGTTCGGTTGCGTGACGTAACGTTCAGCGCGACGTCTCGCTGAAGCGACGGGAATGCCTGGAACACTATATGAGCGCCCCCGTGCTCCGCATTACGCGACGTGAAAATAACTCTGACGTGAAGTAACTCTGTGCTAGATTTTCCGTCACGTGCAATTTCGCTGGCTTAGGCCATCGACCTTCTCTTAAAAGGTGGCATCCCCGAAAGTGATGGATTAGAGAGTACGGTTCCTGACGTCTTTTAGGGGACGATGCGCACCTCCAAATTCGAGAAATAGTAAGCCAGGAAATTCGGGAAATAGTAAGAAATAGTAAACATGAGCGTCAAGAACTGTTCGGTTCATACGACGTTGTATCGGAAAAATGCCCGCGAGATCGCGGGATCGAATCCCGGCCGCGGCGGCAGCATTTTGATGGAGGCGAAATGCAAAAACGCCCGTGTGCTTGCGTTGTAGTGCACGTTAAAGAACCCCAGGTGGTCAAAATTAATCCGGAGCCCTGCCACTACGGCGTGCCTCATAATCAGAACTGGTTTTGGCACGTAAAACCCCAGAAAGAAGAAGAAGAAAAATGCCCGCTCGGACTGCTGAACCAACACCAGCTAGATAATCTAGCACAAGGCCTAACGCACTCCGATCCATGACGTCATGCTATACCTGGCCCGACTGCCATAGAATCTAATGGGGATGCTTCCGCGTAAGCAACAGTGATTTACGTCACCGCTTTCGTCACGCCAGCCTTGGCAATGGAAATTTCGGCCCAGGTAGCATGACGTCATAGATCGGAGTGCGTAGGCCTGGCTGAACACTGTCGGAACTTGGTGGAAACTTGTTGGAACGTTGCCGTCTGTATTGACACGTGTACTTATTTAACCTTATTCCGGCGACTGTACTTCACCCGCTAACTTGAAGTTATCGCTCAGCGCAAGACGCACCCTCATGATTTGGAGCTTACTCGAATGTTATCATTGATTCTATCTGTTGGGTATGTTCTCGCCGAACTTTGTGTAATCAGACTGTATGCGCGACACGAACTGTGCAGTACTTCCTAGAAGTCACGCGGGCACCAGCGCTGGAACGTTCGACGAGTCATGTATAAAAGCCGACGCGATCGGCCCGCAGATCAGATTTGCGACCATCACCGACTTTGCTCGCCGCCATCGTTGTGCTTTGAATTTAACCTGTTTCTCTGGGTACAGGTTCGCCCAATAAGGAGTTCGTTTCGTGAGTCACAGTTCTTGCTACTTTGTTTTTCACTGTGACTACAACGTGACATTACTGTTTAGTCAAGAGTTCGACAAAAGTTCGTCTGGTCAGGTAACATGATGATGAAGAAATTGCGGTCACTGACCAAGTCAAGGTGAAAATAACACGGAGACGTTTCGAGACCCGTACGGATTCCTTGATCACACTATTCTGTAGGAAATATAGTCAAGAGTTCGATGAACGTTCGTCTGGTCAGGTAACATGATGATGAAGAAACTGCGATCACTGACCAAGTCAAGGTGAAAAAAATACGGAGACGTTTCGGGACCCGTACGGGTTTCTTGATCACACTACTAGTGTGATCATGATCTACTACTAGTGTGATCAAGGAAACCGTACGACTCCCACCAAAGGTCGTGGTTTCGAGTGCCTTAATTAACTCTGTATTAATTAACACGATGACGACGGTGACCTGCACGCCATCAAAACTGTTGCGTCAGAGTTGCTTGCTTGACCCGCGCACCATCGAAATTTTTGCGTGAGCATTGCTTGCTGACTCATAGAAGACGATGACGACGGTGGCCTGCACACCATCGAAATTCTTGCGTGAGCGTTTGCATATAGGCCAGACACGGTGCCGGGGCGGTGTTGTAAGTAAATTAAGTAAATTACTACACCAAGTCGGCATCGTGTACGATCGCTCGAGGACGTTGAAGGCTTTTGCCTTAATAAAAGACGATGATAATGACTTGAACCCAACAATTTTCAGACTGGCGCAGTTCACAGAAGCTCAAGTGTGAGCAATCCTGAGTAATCTGCGCTGTAGACGTTTCCACACGAGCCGGTGGATTAAGAAACAAAGAAAGATAAGGAGCGCGTCGCTCACGGGCCTTGGTGACCTTGCCGTCGACGACCTGCGTGGTGGTGAACGTGGCAGAGGAAGTGACGTCGTGGGCCAGCAGCTGGCCAAAGTGCACGATCAGGTCCGAGTGGTAGCTGTATTCGGTGTCGCTCGATTGCCACGCGGATCCGGAAAGAGCCATGGACACCAGCCGAGGGCTCGGCAGCTTGCGGCCGTACCCGCCCTTCCGTGTGCTCCATACGCCTGCGTGCCACCGGGACATCAGAATAAACCAAATTTATTCCAGCAACAGATTACAATGTACGGATGCTGGGTATATATTACAGTATATATTTCAAAGAAGACGCCCCACCCTCCTTCCTCCCGGCCCCATTTTCAGAGCGTTATTTTTTTTTCTCGACAAAGGTGGCAGCCCTATATATATTACATGATCGAAAAACAGGCCGCTGGCATGAGCGATACTAACTTTATTTATTTATTTATTTATTTATTTATTTATTTATTTATTTATTTATTTATTTATTTATTTATTTATTTATTTGTTGAAAACAGCGTTGAGAAGCGCATATATCGTTTACGCGCATGCGCAGATGGCCCGTCTGTCAAATCGGCGAAATTATGTTTGTCGCCGCAAGTGAAGCGAGCGCCGGAGGAGGAAGGCGCCTGGAGGTGGGGAAGAGAATCACCGCGTTCGCGCCCTTTCCGTTTGTGCTTCGACGCTGCGGTGCTCGCTGTGCATGTTCGCGGCCGGCGCCCTCTCCCTCCCCTTCTTCCACTTTTCCTACTTTCTATCCCCCTTTCCCCGTCCCTCAGATGCTGAGCCGTGCTCCCTATTGGCCCTTTTCGCGGAGCAGTTTGTTTTAGAGAAACGAGATGGCGCTCACGGCGGCGCGCCATACCTCTCCTCAGCGACCTCGCACGAATACGAAACCATTACCGCTTCGACCTTCCTTCTGTGCGATCAACTGTCGGAAATGCAAGTGAGTTTTCGCTAACGCACTGTGCTCCAATCATGCTAAATTGAATCATGTGGATTGAAGACGTGTGCAGTAGTTGGCTGCAAAAAACAGTGACTGGCATGTTAAGGAATGGAATGAATCTGTGTGGCCAAGTTCGCGGACCGCTGCTGCAACTGTCCGAACGTGTTACCGGCACGTCGTGATGTGCGGCTTTCCTCGAGGATACAGAAATTTGCTCATCCGCCAGCATTGCATCGATAACCTTCAAAGAAAGGGCTTCAGCCCCGGAAAGTCGGCAAGTGTGCGTACCACTCGTTGAACAATGACAAAGAGAGTAGTGCCGCTTCCTGTCATAGTAAGTTTCGCGCACGTTACCTATACACATCTTAAGCCCACTCTATCGCCGACGTACCAAGAATAGGTGAATGGGCGCACACATCAATATATGTGCACTATATACTCAGAATAAATGACCGACTACACCGATGGCACACGAATGGTCGACGAATGGTTTCGGGATGGCCCACAAGGCTAAGCGAGTTACTAACGGTAATATATATTTGCTACAAGGTATTACAGTGTACAAAACAGCTACGTTTCAAGCCTTATGCGCAGCAAGAACAAATCTATCGGAACTGAGCACACCCGCGAGCGATTAGGGCGAAAATAATCAGACAGTGGCCGCACCGAGGTACTTTACTGAGTCAGAAACTGACAAGCCACTGCTTCAAAATATTTACCAAATAAAGTACAAAGAGCAAAACACACTAATCCTGATTCAATTCATGAGGGGAATGTTTGGATAGCTTCGAATACAGTATTTAACCCCGCTATTAGAACAAGCACCGTACACGCTGCTCGCGCCGTTTGGACATAGGTTAATCAGCTCCGAAAGCGCTTTTGCATGTCCTCTGAAGCTGTGATCAAAGCTTCGTGTCGTTCACCCAGTCACCGTCTACGATATCTCCCAAAACAGAGGTTTTCTAAGCCGCGCCGGCGTCATACACTTCCATTGAAAACAAGGAGGCAACGGAGGCAGTTGAGGCAAGCAATGGACGCGTCACCACGTGCATCAAACATGGCAGCTCCCACGGGATCACCGCGAAAAGGGTCAATAATGGCTGCAGAAGCATGCATCTTCTCTCTTGCAACTTCTACTATACTACTACTATTACTACTGTTCGCGGCCGGCGGCCGTACGCTTGCGCGTAGCCTGCGTTCACGGACTGAAACGTCTCTGTAACTTTTTTTCTATGTGAGGAGATAGACTTGCCGACGTTTACTTTAACGTCGAAACCTTGTACAGCGCGTTCGTCTTGTTGCTCACTGAACGCGGGCAGCGTAAGTGCAAGCGCCCGCGGGCAACCATCACGCGACCGACCACACGTACCGTTTGAGTAGTCGGGCTTGAGCAGTCGCCCGTACGACTCCCCAGCGCGTCCCCAGCAAGGGTAGCGCAGGTTGTTGCACGACCCGTCGTGGGTGCGGTAGCGGGCGTTCTGATTGCAGCGCACGGGCAGCAGGCGCTTCTGTTCCTTGTCCAGCTTGCGCGGTCGGCCATGTCCCGGACGCGGGACCACCATTGGCTTGCCAGCGTGCGCGGGTGGAGGCGGAGGTGGTGGTGGTGGCGGCGGCGGCAACTTCACGTGCAGACGAGGCGGCTTCGGCATGGCAACCTATGACAGCAGATGGGTTACAGATTCGTTGCACAATTGAAGTATACTCTCCTAAATTAATGCAGGTAACGCAATAAAAATGGGAGGAACTATGGGAGGTGTCTCAGACAGGCTTCTGGCCGATGGACCTGTCTTTGTCAAAGGCTGTCTAGTCATTCTTAGAGAATTGGTTTTAGGCGTCAAAGAGAAATTCGCAAGAGATTACAAGGCCGCTTTTGAAAAACGATAGGTCCCCCTGTCGAAACGTTGGCCAGCCTGTCGGACGCACTTCACTCGGGTTCGATCATACGATTTTTATCTACAGAGTGCTTCTCTCATTGAGTATACCATCTGTATTCGCCTGTAGTTAACAACAGTGTTTTGTGTTTAAAAGCAACTCTCCACTTTCTCATAGCTGTCCCAATCCTCATCTACGATACTGCTCATCGGCCTTAAAGCACCAGGACGCTGACCTTTACTGTTTCATTTAGCTATATCACACTAATCATACATAAACTAGTTGGCAAATCAGTTGTGCGGAAGCCTACAAGGTGGAGGAAGATTCATGAAAGGGGAAAATTTTCATCCGCCCGAGTGTAGCATGCACGAAGCTGCAAAGGTAACCGATACGCGTTTCTCAGCCTATAGAAGGCTTCGAAATCTCTAGCTTCGTGCTGCAGTCGGGCGTGCCTTTCATGAATATTCCTCCACCTGAACTTCTGCAATCGTGAACACGATTACGCCGATGCCAAAAATTGACGCCAGCAGCGAAGTACAACGCACTTTTTTGCTGTAATATTATCTCCGTGTTCGTCTGGTTGAGCTCTGCGCCACCAAGTGACTGCACCGTGCAGGCCGCTCTAAGGCCGCTCACGCTTGCGCCTTCACTTATCCGGCAAAACGACCAGTCCGCCTGCGCTTATAGCGGAATACCGGACACGCTAAAACTCTCTATCGTTACACAAATTGCTGTTGCGATAGAAATGATGCCGACGCGATAGAAATGATGCGGACGCTCGAGGTGCATTCAAAGTGTCGGTGCCATCACCACCGTTGCTCTGCTGTCCAATGAGGTTTAGAAAAAAAAATGTTGGAGTTCGAATGATGTCCCGAAAGTCAAGCCGGACCACACCATCTTATCAGAGGCACGGTAAAACATTTGCTTATTGTTAAGGAAGAGAAGGGCTTTCCTCACTCTCCCCACGAGTTTAACATGGGTTATATTGCCGTAAAGATACTGGTCGACGTGTATGTTTGTGTTACTGCTTTTAGGACGAAAAATGAACGTCGTGGCAATTTTTTTTTTTACACAACGACATCAATATTAAGGCGAAGAGACTACTTTAGTCGGTAACAGGCAACATTTATTTTATATTTAGCCCACTATTTACATTAACAGAGCCAGAGCACTTGATCTGTAAGCGGACATCGCCTGACAAAGCTCTGTTTCAAAGATGGAGGGGCATGCGTTGGATTCGCCTCTTCTTGTAAAAAGCTGCGGGTGCTTTCACTCCAGTGATTTTTTTATAAACCTTTTCGGTGGTGTCCCGCTGATTGCGCATGCGCAACTCGTGCGAGAAGGATTGGAGGGTCTCCAGAGACGCGGAGCGTGTTTTGCTGCAAAAAAAAAAAAAAAAACTGGAAAGGCGGTTGGACAGCGAAGCTGTAAACGACAACTAGAACGATTACCCATTGCAACGTAGCTTGAAATTATTAGCATGGAGACATTCACATGCACTTTTCCTAATTATCAGCCTAAAACGTTTCAGTGGCCTGAGCCACAATTTCGTGCACCTAGAAAGAGTGGACCAGAGAGAAGTGCACTTAACCACTCTTTCGCCGCGCCTCATATGTATGCTGCCCTTCAGCAGTCCTCACTACACGTGGCCTTCCCAAAGCACTGTCACAACACAAATCAGTTGCTAGGCGGGTTCTTCTTTTACATACGAAATTGTAGGTACGTCACTCCCTGCTTCGTATGCTACAGTTGCTGCTTCCTGGCAACTGCAGCTTACGTAACCGCAATCTTTACCGGGAAACGCTTGCAGGGAACGCTATGCGCGAAGGCAAGCTTTCTGTGTTTTTTTTTTTACCCGCATGGCCGGCAACGCCGCTGCCTCGGATGCACGGAGGCGAGCGCCATCTGGTGATGCTGCACGGAACCCAGCGGCGCACGCGGCCAGCGCCTCCCGCTGATTGGTTGTGTTTTTGCTTACGGACACGACAGACTCACAGGGAGGTATACAGCTATACAGCTTCACTGTAAAACGCGCTCATCACGCGAGCATAGTGCTAAACCTTGTTATCGCTTAGAATGCTTCGCCCTTAGGGCGAAACTGCCTATTTTTTCCATCACATGTCACCTTTCAGTTGAGCAGCGTATTGTATGGTTAGCAGGGCTGATGTCGGGCAAAGATTACTGCCCTTGTCTTTTCAGTTTCCGTAAATATTTAGGTAAAATTCGCATTTTCTCTTTGAGCACGACGTGACAAGGTAGGTGAAAGGACGCCGACGCAAATATAACGAAGCGGTCGAATATTTACGCTGGCTACGCCATAACGTTTGTGCGTTTAGCCATGCACTGCCTACTCATGCCTTGCAAAAACCGCAAGCATTTCTATGCAGTCTAAGTTAATAACTGAACGAAGTGAAGTGCCAAAAGTTAGGCCATGTAAAGGTCTTTGGCATTGCACAGATACTTATTTTCGAGTTTCAAGTAGCTGCTATAGTATGCTTTTGAAGTGCCCCGCATTGTTTGCATCAAGATCCACTTAAAAAAATATACCATGTGAAAATTTTGCGACAAGTGAACTATAATACGCAGTGTCCCGCGTTCCACGGCGGCAACTCGCCAACTGGCCAAGAAACCACAAACCCATCGAACAGCATAGCTGTTGTGTGCAATTACCGTATTGACGCGAACTTTTGAGCACCCCGTAATTCTAGGTACCAACCTGTCCATAATAAATCTGACCACAAACAGGACGACACAAGAAGGAGACAGGACAAGACTACAGCTCCCGGTCTAGGTTATTATAAGTAGAGTTGTGACATCATAAAGATGTCAGTAAAAAGTAAAGCCTTGTCCTGTCTCCTTTTTGTGTATTCTTGTTTCCGCTATTGTTCACTATGAATACGCAGAAACTAGTTTGTCAGTGTATTCTGCTGCACCAACTTGTCCTTTGGCTACTGTCACTTAGAGAAAAAGAGGGACAGAACTGCATTACTGAGTGTAAAGTCAATTCGATTCTAATCGCCCTCCGACGCAGTTCGAGTCTCCGATATTTGAAGAAAATGGGTTTCTTAAGCTAGGGTCAATACGGTACATCCACGTGCAGTCACATTGACGTCATCGACACTTACGCAGTAAACCGGCGTCATGGGCACCCTACACGGACCGCGGTGGCACGGGTAAACAGCTGCGAGGCTCATGGGCCAGATGTAGTAGAGGCTGGGGTACAGGCTGGCGAAGTGAATATACAGAGCGTTTTCAGGAGAGCGCATTTGGGGACACGATCCGCTACGGCGATCCGCTCGCTCGAGCCTTCGGTTAAATCCACACAACGGGACGGGTTACCGATTCAGCCTGCGGACGATCATGACATGGCTAAGTGCCACGTTCACACATTAGCTGTGGCTCAGTGGCGTCGCACCAGCAATTTGACCTGCAGTGTAAACGCACATTTAGCTATAGGCACCGTAGAAGCGAATCGCGGTAGCGTATCGGGCGTTCTCCACGCTATCGGGAAAAAATAAGTAAATAAAGCTTGCGCGCTGTGCCGCACGCGGCAGAAATACCTTGTATGTGGGGCAGTCACAACATTTTCCCCCTACCATGTGCCGCAGAACCAAGAGACCAATGAAAAGCGACCCGTTTCGTCACGTGCAGCCGGCACGTGATGAAACGTGACGTCACCCAGCATACCACATACGTTACATATTACTGAACGTCCATGAGGTGCTCTTGGTTGGCCCTAAGGCACTTCTGTGAGACGTTCATTTTTATCCACTTTACTAAAAGACAACGTACCACAACCGACAAACGGCCACCCGAATCATGTTGGAGAAATACTGCACATATGTAGTGACCCCTGGGTATATGAAACGTACTATAGATATTCTGTATAGGGCAGACATGTCAGATTTACGTTGACTATATAGGCGGTTTGCTGCAAGTGTCAGGGACATGCGTGGCTGCCCCGGCATATCAATGCTTTTTGCACAGTGTTTGCTGTAATGAATATTACGTTCGCAGAAGATGCTGTGTGACAGATTAAACGGGCACACAGCAAGATCGGTACATCGCGTGCACACGTATGTTCACACGCGCGCGCACGAGAAAGGGTAGCGTACTCGTTCTTCTAGGAATTCCGCCAGCCACAAGTGGCATATTTAATTAACAAAGGTTTTGACAGCAAACTGTATCAGAAAATACGCAAGTATGCGTGAGCTGCAGACATAATAGCGTACAATTATAACTTGAACACAAGAGAAAACATGCTGTCATAGGTAAACTGCAAAATAAAACCTCCGGGAGTACAAATTTCATGTGTGGATCGAAAAACGTCTACATGTCAAGTTGTTACAAGATACATGACAGATCGTGCGATAAAACCTATGGGCCGTCTCTTCCTTCGGTCAAAGCAACATGCTCTAGACGACCTGGATTTCTCTGGAAAAAACATGCCTGTCCGTGACGTTGAGCAGGTTTCAGTCTTAGACTTCAACATTAGAGACCAAATTCGCACATCGCAGAGACATTTGCGGTTCGCAACGTTTTGCTTACAAAAGCGAAAGCGCGCCAATTTTTCCCGTCCTTCTCTCCTGTCGGCTAGAGGTTTGAGGAGCTATAATTTGCGAAGTTGTGCCGCCTTCTGGACCATCCCCAATTTACGCAATGCCCTACGTTCGGTATCGGCCCAAGTTGTGCATAACAGGTAGTACCGTTTCTTCGTCGGAGTGCAATAAATGGGTCACTACGCCGTTGTCGATCCATCGTCATCGCCATCCTGAGATCTTCGTCGTGCCGTCTCCTTGGCGCTGCTTTACACCCTCGCGTTTAACATACACAACTGTTCGCCTAATGCGGACACGTTGCGCCACCTGGTAATAAACTGCGGAACCCCAAACAGGACTAGATAGCCAGCTACCGGCGAAATGCTTCGCCTAGTACTGTTTCTCACAGTGCGTGGAAGGTTTGCTCCAGGCTGAGGCTTACCCTTGTTCAGACGCTTAAGTCTCCGCGTTCCTGTCAATCTTTTACGCTGACTGAATGAACCGCTTTTCATTGGTATAGGTCTCAAGGTTCGGTGGCACGCAGCAATCCGCAACGAATAGTGCCGTGACCCGTTCGTAGCGCAGTGGTAAAAAAAAAACAAGAAAGAATAAATATCTTAGCGCTCATCAGCTTGGCAACACATATTTCTGTGTAACATTCAGCGCAGTGTTTCTTCTTTTTTTTTCACCAACGCTGCCGCGTATAGTTACTGTACTTGGGCATTTCGCGTTGGCCCTTGAAAGCAACAATCGAGAGTCATCCACATCGACTTGGGTCCATCCTAAACACAACGTGAGGCCCAAGTGGTTCGCGATCGCAGACATATAAATCGGCTTCGTATTTGGGCGCTGTTTTCCTCGTAATCTTAAGCCGCGACTAGCTCATCAGTCTGTTCCCCCGCTGACATTGTTTTTTCGGTATTATAGACCGTTGTAACAAATACAATAGCGAGTCAAGACAATAACATGCGAACGACGAAGACACGTATACGACAACGCTATGCGTCGTGTCTTCTTCATGCTTTAGTCTAAATGCACTATTGTATTCATTAGCTTTGGTACTTGTCGAATCAACTTATTGGGAGCAAATCATGCATTTAACGTGTAAAAACGAAATGTGACGAAGTGTCTTCGTTTATTCTATTAGTCGGTGACAACCTAAAAATGAAATGGAAAACACATCACTCAATCAAATAGAATGTTTATAGGCGCGCCAGCTAATCACGTCCAACAATTTCCGTGACTGCAAGGCGGCGACGAGCTTATTTCAATATTGGGGAGTGTTAGCTTTGCGTATGACGTTGCCATGACACGTGATACGTTACGCCCACTGAGCATGCGCGTCTTATACCGCTGACTACCGCGGTCCGCGGCAGTTTACCGTGATTGCGTACCAACGTAGAGGTGACCAGAGAAGCCCAGACAGCCCTTCTAGATCCTAAATCATCCTTGATACTTACTCTTCAACATGACAGCGAGAAATAAATGGTTCACACTGAGGACCAAGTATTAGCGGTGTTTTGTCGTTATCATTGAGATCATCTGTTTGTTTTGACGCTACTATGCCTAGCGAGCAAAGTGTTTTGATTTCCACCTAACAAATGGCGCCGCAGCATCAGCGTTGGTGATGCGGTGCCGATGCGGAACGCTCGAAAAAATTGATTCTTTACTGCATCACGAATTCGATTCTACGCTCTAACACGATACGCGACGACGGCACGCTAAAACGTTGATCACTCAGCATTTATACTGTACACGCTTACGCGGAGAGGCGGCGCATGCGTGGAGGGCCTGACGTATCACTTGACATGGTAACGTGTCACGTATATCGCAAATCTACAGCTTGACAACCCTCAGGTTCAATGTTTCGGAGCGCAGACGCAAAGCGGGAAGATGCACACGCGGTTTTGCGGGTGGAGCTTCCAACGAATTTTTTGGGTTGTCACCAAGTACGAGAACAGGAGCGACGCCAGAGAGGGGCAAGGGGGGGGGGGGAGCCCCTCCGAAATTTTAAACTGCCCCCCTCCCCCCCAATCGAGCCCCTGAAGGTGTCGAAAGCTGACCCTATAGCTATGTCCTTCACCCCCCCCCCCCTGCCCCCTCTGAACGACCTCGCTTATCGCTAGCTGTGCCCCCCCCCCCCCCAGGAGAAAAATCCTGGCGCCGCCCCTGTACAAGACATTCCGCCATGGAGAAGGATTCGGCCGTGCTTGAGGATCACAAGCTGGCGCTGAGCCGTGCTCCCTCAAGGGCTGCAGAAGATAGCGCCAACCTTTCCCTTTCAAACAAGCCACTTAGTAGTATCACAAGCGCAGCAAATTGGGTCTGTTATACCGTGGTAAAATATTTGAATAGCAGCCAAGGATGAGGGAAGAAAAACTACGATAGACAGGATACGAGCACACTCACAGGCGGCGGAGGGTGGGAGTGGTGCGGTACGGGTAGAACAGGGCGGGGGCCATGCTTGGCGACCACGGCGTGTACCACAGGTGGCGGCGGAGGCGGCGGGGGTGGATGAGGGTGGGGCGGGTGTGGCTTCCGCTGGTGGTGTTGCTGCAGCGGCCGCGGCGGCGGCGCCTTGTGGACAGCGGAGTACGGCCTGCCCGATCTTTCTTCGGCCACGGCCATGTCTCCCTGAGCGGTGTCCTGCGCGCTGGACGCAAGACCAGGGCGACCGTCATGCGGTGGTCGACGCTCCGTACGCACACAGAGAGGGACAGTCGAACAATGGGCAGGAAACTTCGAATGACCCCAAAGGCAAATATTAAAGGGACACTGAAGAGAAACACTAGATTAGTTTATAGACTGATGAAGTTTTCTGCCAGAACTTTATCTTTCACAATTTCGGTACAAGAGGATCCCTACGCGAAGAAAAAAAAACGATGGCCAAACTTCCGTTTAATTTAATTTCTCGCCGAAACCCTAGCGCCGTAACATCAGTGTGACGCGAAGGATTTCAAAGTTGCCTTTCTTTTATTACTTTTTTTTTAATTTGGGCCACTGAGGCGCTGTAACCACTCTAGAAACTTGCTAACTTGCAAGTTGCTAACTAATACAATGTAGTCCATCTTTACAAGCGGTAAACAATCATTTAGGCCCTAGCAAACGCCATCAAAATCCGTGACGTCATGGTGATCTGGTGCGGGAACTTCACGGCGGCGTCGCCACCAGGCCGTCTTTCATGTTCGCGTCTTTCGTGCTAGCCTCCTCTTATGGCAAGAGTGACCTCTATTGGCATTGTAGAAAGGTAATCTATGGATAAATCTTAGTTTTGTTTCTCCTTTTTTGTAAGTGTTAAATTAAAATCGCCCATGCCACATTCTTTCTTCTTTCTGTCATTATATACGTGAGGAAATGTGGTACTCGGCTACTCTACTGCTTACGTAAGTCGAACCTATCCTACTACCGCGAACTTCCTAATCTCATCAGCGCAATCCTCTGCCACCCTCGACTGCATCTACCTTCCCTTGGCCCCTATTCTGCGATACTAATAGACCACCGGATCTCTGAACCACGAATTACGTGCTTCTTACTCCTGGTGTCTCGGCCAAAGCACTCTCGCATGCACAAACACCCGATTGCGCTTGTATGAAGACGTCTGGACTGTACAAACGCTCGTGACTGCTAGTGAACATTCATTCCTCTGCGAGAGAAAGAGATGCTTTAATGACATGCTGGAAATGTTAGCCTGGCTGTTTGCCTGACGTGCTACTCCCGGTACTGGGTAATGCTTATGATATCATCATCACCATCATCATCATCAGCCTATGTTTATGTCCACTGCAGGACGAAGGCCTCTCCCTGCGACCTTCAATTACCCCTTTCTTGCGCTAGCTGATTCCAACATGCGCCTGCAAATTTCCTAACTTCATTACCCCACCTAGTTTTCTGCCGTCCTCGACTGCGCTTCCCTTCTCTTGGTACCCATTCTGTAACTCTAATGGCCCACCCGTTATCAATCCTACGCATTACATGGCCTGCCCAGGTCCATTTTTTGCTCTTAATGTCTATTAGAATATCGCTATCCCAGTTTGCTCTCTGATCCACACAGCTCTCTCCCTGTCTCTTAACGTTATAGCCTAACATTCTTCGTTCCATCGCTCTTTGTGCGGTCCTTAACTTGTTCTCGAGCTTCTTTGTTAACCTCCCAGTTTCTGACCCATATGTTAGCACCTGTAGAATGCAATGATTGTACACTTTTTTTTCAATGACAGTGGTAAGCTCCGAGTCAGGATTTGGCAGTGCCTGCCATATGTACTCCAACCCAATTTTATTCTTCTCTAAATTTCCTTCTCATGATGAGGGTCCCCTGTGATTATGATATATACAGTGATAACCACTTAACTTCCTTTGCGAGTGTGTTCACACTGACGGCATCTATATTAACTTTTGCACCTTTCCCTTTCCTAATCTATCTTTCTTCCTTCCCCTTTCCCCAAGTGTAGGGTAGCCAACCGGGCACGTCCTTGGTTAACCTTCCGGCCTTTCCCTCTTCTCTATCTCTCTCCCTTTCAATCTCAACTCCAAAATGACCCACCGCGCATAGCCTCTAAATCCACGCAATCCTGCACAGCACTTCAAAACGACAGTAGTGAAGATTCACCCTCCGTTCTGTCCTTCAGCAGGCTCCTCCCCGCCATCGTGCTCTTCGACGGTGACGCCATCCTGCGGGCTTCTTTCCAACCCCGTCAACGGACGAGCGTCGTCGGCCGGTAACGGCGAGTCAGCGTGGGCCGTGGACGGAAGCCCCGCAGTGACCGCGTGTTCGGCAGGAGCATTGAGCTGCTGGGAGACGTAAGCTTCGGAGCCGGAGCTTTCACCGCGAGCGCCCTCTTCCGCCACTGCTGCGAAAGAGCAAGATGGTTTGGTTAGAAAAGTACATATAGCTTCCTGCAAAAATCGCTAGAGGGAACTTTGGCGCGGCGATCGTTGTAAACGCGTCCGCAACAGAGATTAGTAAAAGGCGATTGGAAGTTTTGTGGCAGGAAAGTATAGAGAGACCACAAACAATGGAGGCGTGCGAAAAACAAAGTTCCCAGTAATAGTTCAGAAACCTTGATGCTGGGAATTCGTTTGTCTGTTAAAGAAAAAAAAAGATAGGTTAAGACATTAGGCAAAATAAGAAAAAAGAGCTTGGTGTCGCAATTCACCGCCCCGCTTCAAAGGGGACGCTCATAGCATCCATCCATCCATAGTTTAGCAACCATGAAAATGGTGGCTAGAACATGGATTTGGCTGATCTTCGTGATTGTGGCTTTATTTACTTCGCTTTAAGTGCCTTTAATCCTCTAAGTTTTCAAACAGTCCTAAATATCTAAATGCAGAAGGCAAGAAAAAGACTCTGCGGCGCGCGTGCGTAATCAGGACAAAATTTGCATTTATAACGCAACATGTCGTTGAAAACGGATCACTTTTCAAAATCGCATAGCCGTTTGAAGCCAGAAGGACGAAGCTAAGGCAAAATCCATGTACTAGCCTTAATTACCATGCTTACTGAACTGCCATGCTTGGAGCTCCCATAGACACTAATGCCAAAGTTCCCTACAGTGTGAGTATCGTGGCAAACTCTACGGAGGAGCGATCCAAGGAAACTCCTATCAACGCTTTCAAAACTTTGTCTTATCGCTATCTGAGGACTGTTGGAGTAAGCAGAATGGCGTTAGGTGATCCAAACAAATATCGTGTCTATCAGTGCTCTCTTCCAAAAATGTTTATTTTGCTTTTTTTGGTTATGATAGTAATGTCCGAGTTCTTTTTTCTTTTTTAATGTATCACACATATTTGCATTGATGGAGCGCGTTAACTGTGCCCTTCAATATATTACGCTACTTCCATACCAAGCCCCTTTTCTTTCATTTAAAGCGATAGCTTTAAGGGCCCCGTTACGCAGAAATCCGGCGTTGATCGTGAGTGAAATTTTCTACCAATCACAGCACGGCGCGCGCCGCTCGGTTCCATGCAGCACCACCAGATGCCGCTCGCCTCCTTCACAACTGCGGCAGCGGACAGGCGCGGGCCTGTGCGGGGGAAAGAAAAAAAAGAAGCAGAAAGCTCGCCTTTGTGCATAGCGTTCGCCGCAAGCGTTTCCCGGTAAATATTACAGTTGCATAAGCTGCAATTGCCGGGAAGCTGTGAGAAGCTGTCAGGTACCTTTGAATGCTATCGTGTGCTATTCTTAAAGACGAATCTTAAGCGTCTCTCAGGTTTTTTTTAATTACTAGACGCTGTCTCTATCCACAGCGATTCCATTTGTTAGCGTTACGAGTTTGTTAGATTTTCCATGAGCAACGTATAATGACGCCGCATCTTTTTGCCGGCTTTCGAGCTACTTATGTGAGTGCAACCCCTATCCTTCCCTCAAACATGCGACCATTGAAGGTATTGGAAATAAACAATTTAACTTATCAATACCCTTCACACCTTCTCCGCTGCCACGTTTGTCTGCGTTTCTGATAGAGTGGCCAAATGAACGCATGCCAACAATTTAGGATGGCCTTCCCAATTTAAAGCAACTTAATTGCCCAAAAAACGTCCTAAGACAAGCTGAATATCTCACCTAGAAAGTGTGCTCAAAAATCAAAAGTGCACTTTATGACGTATTTCCACGGTACTGTACATCCGTCAGCAAAAGTATACGGACCACATAGGCTCGCCGAAACAGACTGAATTATTTCGTAATTCGTAATTCAGACGCACAAACTTAAACTAGCGAATGCACTTAAAAGTTCGCAGTGCCAAATTGGGACAGCAGCCCTCAATTTCAAGTTACATTCTGCGGGAAAAAAATATCAGCTTTATCGCTGTATCCCTAACGGGCACTTTTTCTCAGGGGAGTACACATATTTGGAGATAGCCGAATTCGATAAACACATTGACGGTCGACGTATAACTTCTCACCGTAGTTTATTACTTCGCAAATTTGTGCTAAGCTATGATAACGGCAGCGTTTAGCTTCCGCAAAAAAGTAAATAAAGAAGAAAAGAAGCAGTTCGGGCCCAGTTCAACATTTGATTCTACGAAAAGACTCGCGAATGCGAATATATATATATATATATATATATATATATATATATATATATATATCACACCATTTTTTTGTGGAAGGAAATAAAGTTAGCGAGCCTCGATAACCACGACGAGCGGCTCAAAATTTTTACAAGCAACTCGGGAAAAAAAACGGAATGCCCGAATCCACTCGTAATAAGCGGAACTAGTTACTCTAGTATCCGACGCAGTCCATGTAAATCCTGGCTAAGTTATTGAGTATAGGACCAATTTGCGAGTTATCTTGTGAGACCACATCAATTTGCGGTGCTGGGCAGTGCTTGTAGATGGACACATATAACGCTGTATACATGACCATCACTACCATTTCCTATTGAACTATATGTATACCTGCACGAAACATACCTGTTTGTGTATTTTCAAGCCACATAATTTATTGGACAGCCATCCCAAAAAACAGTCAGGAGGTATACGGTCACGTCACTTACCTCCATGGCCGTTGGTGACGCTGTATACGACGAGAAGGGACACGATCAATATGCGTTTCGCCCCCGACGGTCTACAAGAGAGAGAATGAAAAAAACGTTCAAGGCTGCTATTCCGAACATCGCCAATAAATTCCGACATATTGCCAAATTCTGTAATGGCGGCGTTTTGAGCCAATCAGAGAGTCCGTAGCAGCCCTGTGGGCCAATCAGAGCTGGCAAGATGGCGAATTCGATAACATGACGGAAATCGTCAATATCCAGAATGGCACCCCAAGTCTATTTGATTTCGGAAACAAAATAAGCACAAGCGCACATACTATATGCATGATGTATATGCATGATGCACGTAGAGTACGCGCCTATACTTTACTAGATGTCTGAGACGATAGCCGAAAACTTGGTCCCCAACCATTTGCTTCTCTCGAACTAGGTAGGCTGCAAGAGCCAGTTGCAGTGGATGGTTGCAACCGAACTAGCGTAGAGATTCGGTTACAGTGGCGTCGGCAGAAATTTTTTCCGGAAGTTGGGGCAGGGGGGGAGGGGGGGGGGAGGGGGTGATCGCACACATTTGACTGAGGAAGGGAGCGGCTGGGCAGCTCGGTGTTGTCGCGCCTTGTTTTATGCCAGGTATTTTTGTACACAGAAATTTTGAGGCAGGGGGGACACCATACACGTCCCCCACCCCCCTCCGAAATGTCTTTTGTACTAGACATTTCTTTGTGCCAGATATCCTCGTACAGATAAATTTCGAGGGAATGAGGGGAGGGGTGACTTGCTCGGTGTCCTCCGGTCCGCATTGCTACGACCCTGTTCAGCTATGTTGGCTAAGCTGAATCACGTGCCTTCATCTGAAGAGATCGCTGTCACGGAAACGACGAGTACCGGATGCCGATGATTACCTAGCCGCTTGAAATGCATGCAAATTACGCAAGTGCATATATTCTTGCACGTTCGAGTAAAAGATGAAACATGGCAGTATGAAAACAAAAAAAAAATTGTAAGAACCACCGACAACGATTTTCAAGGTAAGCGAATAGCGGAACGCTTCTAGAAAGCTTTTCGCTTTATCAATGGAACGATGCGCTTGAAGGTGTATATGTGTTGCTGTGAAGATACTTCGGTAGCGCTCGTTGTTTCATTGTGTAATTCCATAGACTACAGTTCTGTTAGCCAGCCCGTCTGTAGCGTCTGTAGCGGTATAGATGGCTGTACATATAAGCCGATTCTCCATATGTATGTCGTTTCTAGCGGCGCGAGAGAGAAAGGTGGTTCGCGTGGAAATCGGAAAGGTTGGCGCTATCTCCTGCAGCACTTGAGCGAGTACGGCTCAGCGCCAAACGGCGAGAGCGCAGGCGTGGAAGTCGAGCTGCCATCCTCCTCTCCCGCCGGCGGAACGCTGAGCCACCGCCTCCTACATAGCAGGCCTGCGCACTCTGCTTTATGACGTCATGCTATACTTGGACCGAAATTTCCATTACCAAGCCCGGCGTGATGAAAGCGGTGACGTCAAAATTACCGCGGCTTACTCGGGAGCATCCCCATTAGATTCTATGGTTGTCGGGCAAGGTAGAATGACGTCATGAATTGAAGTGCGCAGGCATTGTGCTATCTTAGGGGTGTGCGAATAGTGGTTTTAGAGCGCAGCTCTTAGACGCCCGTTCCGGCGTTGAGCGTCGGCGTTGTCTCTCGTAACCGATCGAACGAGCACAGCGAAGGATGAAAGCGAACGCGGAGCGCAGCGGGAGATGAAAGACGGCGATTGCGATGAGAACGCGAGGAGGAAAGCGGAGGAGGGAGTATGGCAAAATGATGAGGAGGAAAGCGGAGTGCCGGCGGCAACCAGGCGTGTCGCGAGCGCGGAAACAAAGCGCTGGCGTGGGCTTCGCGAACCAACTGCGCATGTGCTACTTCGCCTGCGCCGCCACCGCTAGAGAATGCGCTCCGCGCGAGCCACGCGCTCCCGTGTTGACGCTTTCTTTCTGAACAATGAGCGACGCAACCGGTGGATGACGCTTCGTCTGCCGCTGCTGCTAAACGAACGGCCCGAGCAGAGACTCAGCGCCGCCGCCAAGAGGACTCTGTCGCTTCAGAATCAAATCGTCGGGAACTTTTTGAGACCGAATCGAATAGTGCCGTAAGCGAATCGAATATCTAATATCGAATACTTTTCGAATAATAAAAAGTCGTTATCACAATTAATATAAAACAATGTTCACATCTAAGTATTCTTAATGTTAGCAAATTGGTCTCAATACATAGTACGTTATGAAGCGTTGTTTATTAGGAGCACAAATGAAGCATTAGGAGCACGCAAGCAGTTTCTTCGCAAGGACAGGGCTCTTCAGAGAGCTGCGAATGATCGCTGTATACAGCCTGTAAAGTATGGCTGCCTAAGTGGCGTAGCCTGCTCGACTGCGCAAGTTGTCATGTTTTCTGTCTACACTATGCCCGCGGGATGAAAACTTACCGTACTTTTGCTCCAATTTTATGTTTATTCTCGGCGCAGTTGACATTCTGAAATATTCGAAAAGTATTCGAAAAAGATTCGCATTTACGAGTAGTGCTTATTCGATTGGTTATTCGAATGTTTCGAATTTTCGCACACCCCTAGCTATCTAGGAGGCGTTGGCTCAGCCGTGCTCCGTGCCGGGAAGCAGGAATAGCGCCTATTTTCTTTATGCAACTCTCTCTCTCTCTCTGGCAGCCTCCACCGGGAAAGAGAGCGACGGAAGAAGGAACGGAGTCCTTCCCGAGAGCTCTAACAAGCATGTAAACTTTCAGGCCCCTCGCAACTCGGTTGCACAGGAGCAGGCGTCTTTTGCATCAGCGGTGAAAGTCCGATAACCAAAGAAACGAGCGAAAGGGCCAAAGAAAGCTGTTAGCTTTTAAAAATATCTTATGACATTTTCCCCATCGCGCGAAAAGTAACTACCGTTGCGAGAGCCATCTTTTCGCAGCTCCCTTAAACTGCAAATGACGCCCATGCAATGGGACAATGATTCATATAATCTGTAAAACTGTATTGAACAAGCCCTGTGGAACGCTTCTGCTAAGTGAGGTTGGAGTGTACCAATTAAACAAAAAGCAGTTATTTCTGATCTTGGTCTTCGTTCACCTTTGAATGGGCTTGTAAACGTGCAAGAAACAACACAGACGACAGAGAAGCGCAGTCCGTGTGTGCTTCTCTATATCGTCTCTGGTGTTTCTTGCGCTGTACGAGTCAATTCAAAGATGAGCTATATTTCTGGCACCACTTTCTATAGCATTCCTTCAACATACTCGTAGAACTTGAGACACGTACACTTTAAAATTATTTTTTTTTAATTTCCAGTAATTACAGACAACAGTTTATAGTTTCATGTACGTGGACACTAGTGACGAGTTCTTACGTTCTCTTATACCAGTGAAAGGGTGTCTCACAATCTGCCACCATCTGAGCGCTGTCTCTGTGGCCGAAAGTCGCACACGCGACCGCAGATACGCAGCTAAACACTACAGCTAATTAGAGTCCGCGATAAACTGGCGTGACCACAAGTCATACCTTTGTTCGAACTTTTAGAACGTTTGAATATTTATTTATCCTTAGCAATAATTTAAACATTTCCTTTGCTTTAGCCCAATGAGCGCCGTACGATAGCGATGGTGCACGCCCCTGTTAGAGACCATCATATAGGAGCTGTGTAAGACAGCTATGTGTACGGTGGAATACTCCCGCTCAATGGAATACTCCGTTTTTGTAGATTCTTTCTTTCTTTCTTCCTTTCTTTCTTTCTTGCTTTCTTTCTCTCTTTCTTTCTTTCTTTCTTTCTCGTTTTCCTAGCCTTGCGCAACTTGTTTTTCAACAACCGCAGTAAATTCTGCAACTCCTCCATGTTTACGCAGTTACGCGTGGGTTTTTCTTTTCTTTTTTAGAAGGCTGCAAACACCCGAGTTGATGAACTGCATCGGTATATGTACCGCTCAAACGTTATGTCTCTCCCACATCCGCACTCCGTTGGGTCATTTCGCAAACAAACGCTGAGAAAGTGCGTAGGTAAACAGCGACCCCTACAAGTATACTGCGAAATAATACGATAACTGTAGCGCTGGTCAGTAAATAGACGGTAAGCAAACAAACGAGGCACAACTATGGTCCCCGACTCCGACGCGGCCTATTCAAATGCATGTAAAACGCAGAAACGCTTTTCTGAGATAACCTCTGGACTGATTTTAATTAAATGCGTTGCACTTGAGAGAGAAAGTCAAATTCTAGTGCCTGTTAGAAGCGTAATTTCGATTTAGGGCCTGAATTTTGTTAATAGAATTTTGAAAAATTCGAAAGCTCGAAAAAAAAATAGAGGCACGAAGTTTACAAATTAATAGCTCTGCATCAAGAATGGACATTGCGGTTCTGTAAACGGCATCCATTAGATCATTTAAAGCGGCCAAATGCGATATGCCAATTTATATCTTACATGAATTTGGTACGCTGTGTACAAGGGTTCTGCAAAAGCTGCATTTCCATATTACTAATTTTTGTTTTTTAGATGCATGTGTAACATATCAATTTTGTCCGCTTTAGATGTACTATCAGATGCAATTTAGAGAATTTGATATCATTTTTCATTGCTGAGTTACAGAGTTGTAAACTTGGTATCGTTTTCTGAAAATTTTCGATTATTGCCCATCTAAGAAATGACAACCTAAATCAGAAATTCGAAACAAACAGTCACTAGATTTTAAGTTTTTTTTCTTTTAAATGCAACAAACCTCGTCAAATTTGGTGCAGTGGTTGCCGAGAAAAATTAATTCTCCTTTTACACGTATTTAGATAGGGGCACCCGAGCTAAAGCTTCCTCTTAAAGCGGACAGCCAATTGCAATGAGCAGCTATAGTAGCACGTCATGCTCCTGTGGCTTGATCTGCTATCTTGCGCGTCACTCCACGTAGTCCTAGAAATTGGGCCACGACTGCACCACGTCTACATTCATTCAGGGTGGATAAGCCAGATATACGTTATTCTGGCAACACCTCGTCCCTGAGCACATGCCTTCCTACAGTCAGTCAATCAATAATTATACGTATTTCTTTACACATAAAATTAGATACAGAGCGAGATATACAGGGGGGTTAAAGAGAGAGAGTAACAGTAAAGGAAATATATGGAGGTTAACCAGAGGATATCTCCGGTTGGCTACCCTCTACTAAGGAAGCTGAAAGGGGTATAAAAATTAGAGAAAGAGAACGAAAGAATGAACAAAATTAGTTTGTCCCGCCTTGTACATAGACGTACAGGGGTTCATGCAATGAATGTCACTCAAAGCGCTGCTGTTATCAGCGCTTGAACACAATAGATTGTTTCGATTAACAAAATACGACCTTGTATACATGCATACACTTATGTGTTGCAAGTCAAAGGCATCTCTACCATATAGTACTATCGCTAGGTACCAGCGCGGACCGCGTTCCTCAGCAGCTCGAAACCATCGATGAAACAAGGCGGCGGAAGAGGTTAACAGCACTTGCGTTTGTTTCCCAGAGAAAACCCCGGAGGTGGTCAAAGTTAATCGGGAATCCCCCCAACTAAGGAGTCCCTTTAGCCCGTGTCTTGCTTCGTGACGTTAAGCCCAATTTGTTTGAACTCGCGTTCGACGAGTAACAGAAAGGACGCGATTTCGAGCGGTTCGAACTGAACAGACGTCCCGTCACTTACCCCATGGCAGAGCGCGTACAGGTGCGGCGGCTGGCTGGTTCTTGCCACGCGCTAAACGCCAACCACGACGAGACGTCGCTGAAGCGCAGGCCACGGAAGGCGATCCGAAAAGCGTCGACGACGAAAGCTTGCGCCGGACGCAAACATGCAGGCCGCGGGTGAAACCCTAACCTGGCCCGCCGACTGATTACCGCGCTGTCGGGGGGCCCACGCGCCGTGCGCCGGCGCTGACATCGGCACTCGCAGACGACTCACTTGCTCCGCTGGACGGTGTGCCGCTGATACGTGTACGAGAGCTTTGCCGCTGCGTATAGAGAGAAAGCGCTCGTGGGATGAGCGTGGTGTCTCTGACCCCACCCCCGCCGGGTGTCCGCGTAAGCTAGTTCTGCGACGAGACTTAGGAAATGCCGCTTTCTTTCCTGGAGTTTGCGGTAACTGTTTTCGTCCACGTCTCGAGGCTGAGACTATAACTTTCTTCCAGTGGAGCCTTGCTAAAGATGCATGTTGGAAAGGGCGTAGCAATGAAAAGTCGGGGGGGGGGGGGGGGGGGGGGGCACACTGAGGCACGTGCCCCCCCCCCTCCCTCCCCCGGCCCGAAATTTCTGTGTACCAGGGTTATCTGGCATTAAGCGCCGTGCGACAACACCCGCCTGCCCCGCACCTTCGCCCGGTCAAGAGTCCCTCCCCCCCCCCCTCCCCCCTTACTGCGGAAAAATTCCTGGCGGTGCCACTGCATGTTGGTGTACTGTCGACCCGTTCTACGACGCCGTTATAGAAGAACGATATTTCTTGACTGTGGATCGGCGGCGCGTGTGTTTCAGATTCAAAAAGCGTTTTCTTTCAACATTCTTGTGTCGAGAAATTCTTGAAAAGGTGTACACATGGGTCTACAGTACGCAGCCTCGGATTCAGATAGCTTTCTGAGCAGTTTGCTCGCAGTGTAGGTCAGTGAGCGTAAAAAATGTGGGTGTCGATACTTCTTCGGAAAGGAAACAGTGTTCACAATATTATCCTACTATTTTACATATCTTCTCCCCAGCGAGAATGCAGTCATGGTTAAGTAAAAAGAAACATGCTTAATATTGAACTTGTTAGGAATGCTACTTAAGCTTAACAATGGTCAAGCACTAAAGAAAACGTTGATCGACATAAGAAATATTACTTAGAACAGGTGAGGGGGTTCCTTGTTATGGCTTCCAAGCAGTGCTGCACTTGAAAATTCGGCTCCGAAACGAAGTGCGTATTCGCCACTGTATCTATGGTTATAGTAGCCATACGATAAATAGGCATGCAGCAGCCTCCAGTCCATTCGATCAGACCTTACCTGATGTTGACTTAGTTAAGACCCCGGCAACGCAGGTGTGCGAATGTTTAGCCGTCGAACACTTGTCGCATGAAGAACTGCAGAGGTGCAGGACCGTCAGCTGGCGCAGTCTGATTTCGTCACATCCTGTACTCATGTAACACTGCCATTACCTCTCCTTATTTCCCTTACACCCCCCCTCCTTCCTGGAGCGCTTGGCTTCACTCAGACTCGGCGGATCATCAGCGGGCCTTAGTGGAGCAAGCGCTCTTCTTTACTGGGCTACGTGCCAGCCTAAAATAAAGTTTCTTCCTCCTCCTTCGTCGGCCGTGCCCGCCGAGGTGCGCGACTTCGGGTGCAGACGAGTTTGGTGCGTTTTACCCACGCGAATCCGCACGGCATCTCCAGCATCACATTAAAGCATGTTTCTCTCTCTCTCTCTCTCTCCCAATAACCGGTGCCCTCAGTGCAGACAAAAAGAAACGTTACGACATGCGTTGTTCAACTGCCCAGTGTCGAAAGCTTTTTGGTTCTTACTGTGGCGAATGTTCCTTGTACGTATAGAGTCAAGAACGCAGCGGCGAGTTCTATTCGATGGTATCTTGTGGTGCATAGGTGCATTTGTGTTGTGGCGCCAACGGGGGTCGGCGGCCCTACAGGGGTCACCTTGTATGACTTGTATGTCACCTTGTATGACTTGTATGTCACCTTGGTGCGTTCTTTTTTTCTTGGTAATGTGCCCTGTTGATAGTACGTGTCATTGTCGTTAGTACTTGAATGCTTTCTTGTACTTGAAGCCAAGTTCACGTGTACTTCCATGTATGAGTTTGTTGAAATAAACTTCTCTTAAATCTATGGCCCTAGTAGCCAGGCCACAGAACACCTATAATACCTAGAAAAATTCAGATCCCTTCCACTATGTGAAGATGGAAGACCAGCGAAGCTGTCGGTTTTGTTTAATTATATTTAATTTTTTTTTAATTTCGGGGTTGAAAGACACAAAACATGTGTATGAGCCACACGTGATTTCTTATACCTTCCTTCTTTCTTGTCCCTGGCTCATACCTGCATATTCCATGCGGGTATGCGCCGCACGTGATTTTAACACACCCTGACATAGCGGCTCAATCTTTGTTTGCTTTAGTAACATGATGAGGTTTGTTCTCATTATTTTTTTTCTCTTGATTCAACGTGCAGACAGTATTTTTGCTTATTTTGGGGGGCCTATCCCCCTTTCCTTCCTCATTTTTACTTTCTTTCTCGGCATCCTATTTATAATGCCCGCTTCACCTCCCCTAGGAGAGCGCGATACAGAAGTAAAGCCTTATATGTCTCATCGTTCAGTCGACCTTCAACGTCCTTGAGCGCAAATCGTACACTTACTACTTACTTCACTGTTCACTTACTACACCGACCCGACATCGTGTCTTACCTATATGCAAAGGCTCACGCGACAATCCTGATGGTGTGCAGGTCACCTGTAGTCATCGTCTTCTATGAGCAAGCAACGCTGACGCAACAATTCTGACGGTGCACGGGTCAAGCAAGCAACGCACGCAGTCTTTTACGATCCCGAAGTTTAAGAACGCCGCTATCCCGCCGTTTTCATACGACGCCACAAGGTGGCGCGACGCACCTGAAATTGTTAGGGAGCCTACATGCAACGCCGTTTTAGAAATTGTAGATCTACTTCCGATTATTGCCGGACGCGATCTCCTGGACGTAGCCTATAACAGCTTCGCTGTAAAAATTGCAGGGAGAGGCACAAGCGCCGGCGAGCGCACCTCTCAAGCACGGAGGCATGCCGGACGGGCACCATGTCCAGGCGTCATCAGCCCATAAGTGGGACAGGGAGAGATTATAAGAGAGGATAGACTATATGACTACTTCTGATGGAAAGCATTGTAAATGCAGTACATCATTTAGTAAATAAATAAATAAATAAATAAATAAATAAATAAATAAATAAATAAATAAATAAATAAATAAATAAATAGAATCGACCCTGTAAACTTGAAAAAGCCATAGCTCCTTTGTGCTGTCAAATTGTAGATTACAGGCCTGGAATACACGAAACTCGTCAGTGTTATTGTGACCGACCAAGCTCTCTGAAAACAGGAACTAAACACAGGTGGTGACGCCAACTTCAGATTTCCGCACCAGCTCCCATGAAATAATCGATTTTGAAAGTGTCTGCCAGGGAACAGCTTACCGAAAAAGGACGGTAATTTTCCGCTCGGAAATGTGCAAAAAGTGAACTTGGGAGCATTGGGGAACGTTTTCTCCGTAAAAACGGGCATAAATACGCGAAAGCACCTGTCAATCTGTGACGCAACACTGACGTTACAGGCACCACGGTCTGGGCGCGACATCTTAAAATAGGAGAAAGTTTGGGGGACCAAACCAAAAATTCAGAGCCCTTCCCCTGTCGAGAAAATGGGGGCAAGCGAAGCTTGTGGCCAGACGCCGCTGTCGCAGGCGTTCCACTTCTTTTGCCCTGAACTCAGGGTCGGCGGCCCTTCGCTGACGGTTTGCCTGGACTTCGGAAGCCCTCGCGCTAGAATCGGACGACATGTTTCGCTTACCCCCCATTTTCTCGACAGGGGAAGGGCTGGTGATTTTGTCTCTCGGGGTCCCACGTGTGACAAGGGTAGTTCAAGGGCGCACTACCCGGCCCCGAGCCGACAGGGGTATGTGCCATCGAGCCTGGACCCTTTCTGCACTATCACCAGGATCGGCCCACTTTTCAGCGTGACGCCACCACCACCGCCGACACTTGTGAGGCTTGAAAAATCTCCATACAGAGAAAAACTCTTGAGAAACCATTTGTTTTGTTTGTTTTTTTCGCCCAACAAGAGCTATGTGCTCATAAATTTAAGTACGCAAGCGTTTTTGCATTTCGCCCACATCGAAATACGACCGCCGCGGCCGAGATCGAACCCGTGACGTTGAACACAGCAGCGCAACGACGCCCACTAAGCTACTGCAGCGGGTTCCGTATTCTAATACATGCGAAATGCAGGAAAGCTTTTATCAGGCCACCATTGAGCCGATTTAAAGGGACTGACAACCGATTTTTAAGGACCTAGTTTTTTTATGGTGCGACGCAACGAAAAGCTCACCCGTGTTAGTGTTTACACCTGCACAGCGGTTCCCAACTGGCCATGAAAATACGGTGGACAACCGAATTATATCCGGATGTCCACGTCCAGAGCCGATTATCCCCAGGATTACCCAGGGACGTTGTGTTCCGGTTATATTGATCGTCCGTTTTTTTTTTTTTAATCTTGAACATCCTAAGGACATATGCACTGGATTTTATGCGGACGTCATGCTTCAGACGACAGAGGGACATCCATGGGACATCATGTATTTGATTATTTCTCAACAGTTTCTGCACTGCGTATGGTGCAAGCGACATCTGCAATGGACATTGCGTAAAGTCTCGATAATGAATTCACAGAATTTTTCGTGGCAATATTGCACGCTTCCACAAGAAAAACAAAATAACACTGCCCACAGTTCAAGCGCCCCAAATTTGCAACCTCCTACGTCGCTGCAGCAGAAGTTTCAATAACTGTGTTCCTGTGGATGTCCGATGGATGTGCTGAAAAGGCCCAAGTGCATGGTTTTGCATGTCCCTGTAACGTCCGAATCTACAGTTCTGGTAGCCATCGGATGTTCGACGGACTGCCAATTTTCTTGCGCATAAGCGTCCTATGGACGTCTGTAGTAAATCCGGTGGATTTCTGTGGATCTCCGACGGACATCCATATGTCCAAAACTGACGGGCCAGTGGATGTCCACAGTACTTTTATTGCCCATTGGGTTACTTCAAAAAGCGCGTGGATATTTTGTAAGCAGAATTCTTCGGTCTGAGCAGCCGCTAAAAAAAGTCCCTCCTCAGAAACGCTGAGAAGTGAGAGCGATGCCGATAGCCCGCCTCGCAAATTATCAAAAGCCGCCCATCGTTCTGCTTTCACAGGTTAAAAATGCAAGTTAACCACCTGAATTTTGACCTTTTTAACCACTTTTGACAATAAAAAGCTGGTACAATAATTTTGCGTTGTCGTACAGACCTTTGTTATGCTTGTGCCGCGTTTTCCTCCAAGTACAGACGTGAACAGCCTTGTCTAGAACGCGGGAACGGCGGCTTCTGGGGCTCGATGATGATGATGATTTATTGGCATCCCCTTTGAAACGGGGCAACAACCCGAGCAAGAACCAACCGGGTGGTGGGCCAGCCTCATGTACCGGACTCCCAAAGGGCAGCCCTAAGCTATGGTGATCAGCTGAACATCTACAGAGAAGAACGTCAACTTTATTCGCCACCGCGCGACTCTCTTACGCGTGCGCAGGCTACAATTCTCAGGCGGGCACATTTTAAGCCCCAGGCGCCTAGCCGCCATCATCAGAGATGATAATGTGTCAATGTATTAGGGCCTGGCAGAGGCAAGCCAGGACCACATTCTATGGGGATGCCCCAGCAATCCGCCCCCTAGAGGGCTCACGAAGCAAGCTCCCTCACCGGAGGTGCGGGAATCGACACTGCGATCGCCAGAACTGATCATTCAAACCAGGCTGGCAGTGTGGTCGGCTAGCGTTGCGGCTCCCTGGGCCCCGACCTAGACCCGCTGTCCAGCCTGGGCTCCATTTCACCTCCCCTCTATATATAATAAAGTTTATTTCCCCCCTCCCCCTTAAAGAAGAATTAAAAATATAAATTCACCTTTAATGAGAAAAACATGGCTCGTTTTAACCAGTGCGATAGGCAATCTTTCCACGAGCGGGTTATCTCGATTCATATTCTGAGCGATTGTCTGTCCCTCTTAGAACGAAACCTAATTGTATACTCCGTTTCGTACATCAGGTGCAACGCTGTGGAGGCTAGAGATATTTTTTGCAGTGGCTGCATTCGCACTTGGAAATAGTTCGGTGTTTTAGATCGATTTTTGTGAAAATGTTGTTAATATAAGCGCAGTTCTGAATGAAAAAATAATTTACCATTAGAAACAAACTAACCATGTACTCATACGGCTGCTAACACGTTGTTTTAGATCAATTTGCGTTTGGTTGTTCTTTATTTGCAGCCCAACGTGGCAGCCTCACGTGCATGCTGAGCAAATGCCTGCGCCGCCGTGGTTAGTCGTTGTAGCAGAGCATGGAGTGTGCTGTAGCTGCTGTTGTAATGGTATTTAATGATTGTGGCATGGTTTTCTAGAGCATTGTAGCACCTCGGTAGGCCATGGTGAAATCGTGCGTTGCTTTCAGTTGTACAAATCGGCTTAAGACGACGCCGGGAATAACATTTCACCTGTCAGTACATCTTTCTCCTAGTTTGCTTACAGCCACCTGTATGGTGAGCATTTTCTTCAGTTGGGGACCATTGGGAAGGTGCACGTACATGATGTACTTCATTACACGTGTCTCTATGTTAAGTTCACCGCTAGCTTGCAGCGCGCACGAGTTGTGCTTAAATACGTGTGCGGTCTCATTGTGCGTACCGCAATGAATGCTTGTAAAAGGATTTAAGCACAAGGGCACTTATGTACCAAGCATTAGGTACAGATGCGCAGATGTTGTAAGCGCAGATGCTCTTTAAATGTCATGTTTATAAATGTCTAAGCATTCTTTGGCGAGTACTCCAGCTCTGTCATGCGAAAAGTTTGATGCCTTGTGTGATGTGCCAAGTGGTGTGGGCAGTGTCTGTGATGTTTCTGGTGCACTTCAGCGAAGAATTGCTGAGAGAATCATACCTCTGAATGATGGTTCAGGCCTATTTGAGGAAATGAGTAAGGGGAAGGGAGCTATGGGTGTGGTTCACTATGGAAGCTTCACACGGAAACTCCACGTTTAGGGTCCCCTGTTAACTTGTGGTCGGACCCAGTCGTCAAGCGATGTCACTTCCTTAGGCCGGTACATCTCCCTAAGTGTCTAGAGTTCTTACACATCATCTCATTGCTGTCACAATTAGCAATTTCGAGAGCTTCATCATCCGCCTATTTTTATGTCCGCTGCAGAATTAACCAAGGCCTTTCCCAACGATCTCCTATTACCTCTGTCTTGCATTAGCCGATTCCAAGTTGCGCCTGCCAATTTCATCACCCGACCTATTTTTCTACTTACCTCGACTGTACTTGAATGGTTGACAGGTTATTTGTCTCATGCATTACCTGGCCAGCCCAGCTCCATTTTGTTCTTTTAATGTAAACTAGAATATCGGCTACTCCCACTTGCTCTCTGATCCACACCGCTCTCTTTACACCTACTGCATGTTCGGTGACAAAGTATTTTCTTTTTTTTGCTTTGGTGTGGCAATCATCACTTAGGTAAAAATACAGCTTAGAATGAGACAGCTAGTACAAAAGATTCACCCTTCTTGTAGTTATTTCAATGAGATAAAGTGTGCAAAGTGCATGGCTGCAATCTGTGCATTAAGATTACATTAAACCTTTGCTGGTGAAAGCACTGGTAGCAATGGCTTCTTGCAACAAACAGCAGCTTGTAACAGGAAAACGAAAATGCACAGTTTTCAGAGAATTCCACTTCCATGTGATCACAGAATAAAGAAGCGATGATGCAGGGATGCCTGAATGGTCCAGGCCGCTTGACCAAAAGCAGTTGCAGCGGCGCATCGTACTGCCGTCTGTCAGGCGCCAGTTTTACTCACCGACGGCAGCAAAGGGCAGTGATGGCGTATCCCCTCCCTGGTTGGCGTGCGGGAGATTAGAATTGCCATAAAGGTATTCGGACCCTTCAGATGCAATTTTCTCGTAAACTAAGTCTTTTCTTTGCACGAAACAAGTGTTACGAGGTTTCTGGAATGGTATTTAAACAGTCCACGTCGACTTAATATATGCCTTTAGTGTCCTTTTAGAGGAATTTTCAGCTCTTCTTACAGCCAAAGATCCCTTGCCAAACTAAAAGAGTGGTGCGAGTTTTCAGAGAAAAAAGTTTCTCCAAGCTAACGAGACAAAATGTATGCAACCTATTTTGCTACAATTCAGACCATCCTTTTTGACAGATGGGATAAGAAGGCTTTAGCCTCATGATGATATCACCCAGTATTATGCCACAAGGGCTATAAAGTGTGCAAAGTGCATGGCTGCAATCTGTACATTAAGATTACATTAAACCTTTGCTGGTGAAAGCACTGGTAGCAATGGCTTCTTGCAACAAACAGCAGCTTGTAACAGGAAAATGAAAATGCACAGTTTTCAGAGAATTCCACTTCCATGTGATCACAGAATAAAGAATAATTCAACGATCAGTTATTTTCCCACAATCAAGATAATTACGTGCAGATATATATTTTTTTAGCATTGCCATATGTATTTTTTTTTTCATTGCAAAGATAGACGAATAGAGAGCGAGATGGTGAACAAGGATGTTGTATTTTTGTCTCTGCAACAATGAACAGTATTTACAATCAAGGTACAAGTGGACCAGCCAGAAAAATGAAGACATTTTGGTGCCATGTGCGCTGATGATGCGCTGAGAGAAGGCAGTGTCCATGGTGATTGATATCAGGTCCTGAGAAAGTGGGTCAACTTAAGCCTTAAGTCTACATCAATCTCTTCCAGTCGTCACCATGGTGTCTGGTAAAGAGCAGGCTTGACGAACGCACATTTCCTGCGTAGAAAAAAATAAACCATAATAATGCCTGTAAGAACTAACTTCAGGAAAGTATAGAATATGATGCAACAAACATCTGCTCCAAATCAAATCAAATTACGGGGCTTAGTCTAACGAAAAAAAGTTATGCAAGCACGGCGGAGAGTGGCTAATAGAGTCAACACTCATGACAATGGTCCATAATAATTCAACATGATCAGTAATAATCTACTACCATCCGAAGTCCATTCTATCCAAAATTGGAGCTGCGGTAAGTTGCAAAATGGCAGAACTTCACATAAATCAATATAGAGATTATTGAAACCAGGAAAAGACCTCAAAAACGATGATAAGATCGGCATTAGGAAATGGGAGCAGGGGATTTACGGTGATTCGTTTACGGCAACAGTAGAAACACACAAGCAGCCCAACTTTGCTTTCGGATGTTTTTCGGACGCTCGCTGCCAACAAAAGGCAGTTTTTCTCGCACAACAGCAAGATAACTTGTTGGCGAGAAAATTGGTTCAAACGATATTTCGGCCATTGTGGGCCACTTCCCACCATGCTGGCAGGTCCGAGCGTGCCGGAACTGTTGCCAACGCAAATGTCGGCTGCAATTTGCTTTTCATGCGAAATAATGCTCAACAGAATAAGGTGATGTCTTATTTTTATCTTTGGTGACAACTTACAACCACTGTCAAGCCTCTGGCATGAACGGAGCTGCAATACGACTTGAGTTCAACTCAAAGCCCGTGTCCGGCCTTCGCTGCACTGCGACCTGGCTTGAGCGCAGCAAGTGCTTCGCAGCAGAGACATCTGCTAAGGTTTGAAACGGGTTAAGTGTAGCGGCACCGTGGTGGTTGGCGGTGAGCCGCTTGTGAGGTCATTTTGAAAAGTTGCCATTGCCGGCGGGGCGTATCACAGCACGCCGTTCTGGCAAGCTTGCCAATGCAAGCGGCCAGGAAATGTTGCTAGCAGTGCACTGCCGCCCGCATATATTGCCACACCAAACTAGTGTTGCATATGCCTTATTTAGACAAAATATGGCCAAAATTTTGTCCGTTGCAATCGATAATCTGTTAAAGCCAGGTCATTAATAGCAAAATTTGTTGCAGGGATAACATAGGTAAACCAAACAGAATTAGAATTATGGTCTGTTGTATCCGAAAGTATATTCTACTATGTGGATCCATTGTAATGGGTGTGGACTGCAGCACACACGACAGCAAAACACTTACCCATGTGTCTAGAAGTGATGTGACCGAATACTTCTCGGGCATTTTGTTGAGGTGTACGTCTAATGAGTGAAGAATGTTTCTTAGAAACTGCGTCGAATCTGGAAGGAGAGACAGCGAGCAAAAACAGAAAATTAAGTGGATTGTAACAAATAGTAGTATACTGCTGACTTCATTAAGGTATACCATTTTAAGCACCGAGCTAGAGAAGGAACAAATATACCTGTAGGCATATTTTATTTTCTGTTATGTTTAGATCATTTAGAAAATAAGCACCTTCAACAGCCTCCTTTCCTATTATTAATTAGCAGGGCTGGGCCCCATCCTTCACAATACAGGCATTACACTCTCAGAAAAAAGTTGAGCATGTCTACACATGACTGCTTCCATACAGCTGGCACAAGCAAAGGAAACACAGCCAACTTGTGCAGCGTTGTAGGGCCAGTAAAGCTGCTGCTTTCGAGTGCTTGTATTAGCAATGTTTTAATGTTCATCAGTAACCAACACACTCCAAAATTTTCCTGCACGTGACACGAAGCACAGCCTCCGCTTTCTGCAAATTTTACCGGAGTGCTGCATTTGGTTCTCCCAGGACCCTGGCAAGAGTTAAATATAACGCTTTCGAGCGTTTCTAGTTGCACTAATAGCTTTATTGTAAAAGGTCAGTATGTAAGCGTAGGCCTAACAAGCAGAAAGTGTCCTCAAGATGCAGTCGACTTCCATTAATTCGACCCTGATGGCATGGACGAATTACATTGAGTTATCTGGCAGGTTGAATTAAACAAGATGCAAAAAAAAAAAAAAGACAAAAGACACTGCTGATTCATTTCGCAAAATTTGCTCGATTCTAACACGCCCCAGAATCAAACACGCACCCACCCACTTTCTACGTGTCCAAAGTAGAAAACTAATAAAGAAATTACTTTAAAGCTAATAAACAATTTAGAAATCTAACACATACCCAATTTTTAGGAAGAAAACTGGGCAAGGGTCTAGTATGTGTTGCACAATGACGAACGAGTTCCTAATGTCAGCTTCGCCGCAATACAGTTGTGTTATGCGGTAAAGCTTGTAAACGCTGTTTCGGTTTTGCATTCGATTGCACCTCGCAGAAAATTTCTGGCCTAATGGTCTTGGGGAAGAAAAGAAGGCACACTTTAGAATCGGGTAAATACTGTAATCTGACGTGAACTTCGGTTATTGCTTGAACATCTTCCTAGTGGAGGCCGAAAGTAGGCATTTTCGAAAGGAGATGGCGTGTGTGCAACACATTCACTGTCTTAAGCTTTACCCAAGCAGACGTTGCCACTGAAGGGGTTGCTATTGGCGTCACCACAGGGGTGAGGGGCGTGCAGGCTGACGAGTAAAGTTCGAATTATCCAGCGAAGGTCAATTTTAGGATCAAAACAATGAAAGCTTGGGCCTATAGAAATGCATAGGTGCCAGCCGGGACCTTCGGTCAGGATCAAGTTGCCCGAAACATCTAACCGGAGTCAAATTAACGGAAACCTACTGTAGTAACTTAAGATGCTCAAGATACTGTGAACTTCCACACTGCTTTCTGCAATGCGGATCTCTTAAGATACCAGTTATTTGTCAAGGCACCAGAAGGAGGCAATTTCGTCTTCAAAAGTAGAAGTCAAGAGGAAGCTTTTAGCTCTAATGCAACCCATTCATGTGCACATGAAATGCAGAACTGCCCCCATTTGTCAGTCAGGGAATTGAATTGGGGCTGTATTTTCTAACATTAGATTTCATTTTTCATTCGTGTCACCCTTTTGTTGGCACGGACACGACTCGCATACTGCTGCGCCACCGTTAACGATGGGATCAGGCACTAGGTATGCCACGTGATAAGTAAAAAATGAAACTTAATAGAACATCACAGAATGTGGGCACTGAATTAAATTTGTTGTATTCGAAAGAAAAAGCTAAATTAGAGTGACTGTTGGGAGCACATTAGTATTTTGGTATTAACTTCTTTAAAGAATTACAGAAAAATGGGGGAGACATTTAAAAATTTAGTGCATCAAGCTTGCAACCCAAACTCTGCAACAAAAACAGTTATTGCAATTCTGGAAATGCTTTTGGAGCAGGTCTTCTAATGATTCTCCGTGAGTTTTCACTGCAAGTGCACTGTTTACAACTACAATCAAAACAATAAACACGTCTTACCGTACTGATCTCTGCTAGCATTGCACTGGGGTGGCCGGCTCGGGTAATTTTCTGGTACAGCCACGGTTATTGGAGGAACACAGGGAAGGTTCTTGTCATCTGCAGCATTGTGCAATAAGAAGCAAGCAACGGTATAGTGCTGCTCCTGCAACAAAATTCACACCAGTAACAGTTTTTATCTTTCTGCCTGCACTGAATGTGACGGCAGTGCCCCTGCATTTTCATCATATTGTTTGTGCACTTGCTTTCATGATGCAATCACATCAACTCGCCCAGCTTACTATGCTTATACCCTGAAGCTTGTCTATAGATTAAGGACAGCTACAATGACACAGTGTTTGCTGCTCTTTGAAGTGCGCCGGAAAAAAAAAAAAGAAACTCGCGCTATTAGCAATGACAAGCAATGAAGATTGCATCACTGGTGCATGCTTGTAATAGCAAGATTGCTCTTGATGGGTTGTACATCAGAACCACTTTTCATTTCACCTATTTACCTCTCATGCGCAACTATAGCTCGCATAGTGTAGCAAACTTGCATACTGTATTTATTCGAATATAAGGTGAGGTTTTTTCCCCCAGAATTCATAGCCTCAAAGTAACAACCCCCGCCTTATATGCGAATTTTGCTTTAGGTGTGGCTTCACGGCATTGCGAATTTCTCCTTATAGTGTGGCTTTACGGCAGCGCACGCCACTATGCCGTGAAGCGACACCTAAAGGCAAAATTTGCAGATAACTGGCAATCAGCATGTTGAAACTCCCTTCCCCTCCTATTTCATGGTCGCCATTTTGCACTCTGGCTGTTAGTAATTCAGCATTTTACGCGATCCCTGTAGAGTCTGAATAATCCGTCAGCTACTCTATGTAACCTCATATTAGTGTGCATAATTAAGTTATTTTTCTTTGGCCCCTGAACTGCACCCTCACCTAATAATCAGGACCACCTCATAATCGAATAAATACGGTACTAATTCGTACTTGTCAAGAAGAACTGAGCAGTGCCAAAGCAGATGAGAACGAAGTAAAGTATGCACAAGACCTTACAGGCACAGACCTAAGGTAGCATCGAGGAGGACTGCTTTACTGCTCAATTTTGTCAGCACGTAAGTGCCTGCAAGCCTCGTGGGGAACACAAGCTCCCAAGTCACCCCTTTCTCAACCGACCAGGGAGACTTCACTTACTCCTTACTTCGTACCTTGCTTAATCAACAGTCTCCTTTAGCGCTGATTGTCCGCTGTGAACGTTCACCAACTAGCCCAAGTTCCTCTGCTAATGCAGAACCAATCCAGATCGATTAGGCAACCTAGCATTCGCTTTCAGAGTCCAGCCAAGAGAAGTCAGCTCACCCAGCTGGCAAATGAGGTGGACAGTGCGAGAGCCTAGGTGCTGACTTGGGTCCAGTTGCACCTTGAAGCGCTGGTCTAGGTGGGCAATCTCGCCCTGCAACAGGTCGGGAATCTCCACCGTTTCCTCTGGTAGCCGCCGACGCTTGGCCGGCATCTCTGGCGAGCTGCAAGCTCTGCACATACAGAAAAAAAAATAAACTGCAGAGGTTGAAGGGCCACTAAAAAAGAAATACAAGATCCGTTCAGATTGATAAAGTATGCTTTAAAACAATATCTTCGTTAATTGTGTGGTAATAGTATGATGACGACTAGAAGACGAAATGAAAGTGAAAGTGTCATTTTTTAAAATTTTACATTAAAATTACGTCAGCGTGACCCAGTGCTGTGGGCTTGCTCACCTCCTGGGTGAAGGGCCCAGCAGGGTGGTGATGGCTGGGCCAAACACGCGGCTCAACGTGTGGTTGAACATGGGCGACTTGATGTGGCTGGCCACTGCGTCCAGCAATGGCTGGCAGATGTTCTGCTCCTGCAGACGTCCGCCACCCCCGGGGGCGATGCCTGTGGCACCAGCACCGCTCACAAAGCTTTCCGCCTGCAAAGAAGGAGCAAAAGAAAACAACTGCAATTCCCATAACAGCCATATCTAATGTTGCAAACTGTCTAGCAGAATGGAAAAGCAAGGTACACAAAACCCTGCATGTGAGCTTTTCCACAAATTTCGCTTCACATATTCTTCGTACAAAGAAGCAAAAGCTAGGACTAGATTCAGCTTGAAAATAAGCAACATGAGCTGGCTGTGTGTTTAAAGGTAACAACGAGGGCTCACAATGAAAAAAAAAAAAAAATCAAGAACAAGGTCATGTACTTACTAGTTGTTTTACACGCTGAAAGAGTAGTAAGGCACACATATTATTTTAAAACTTACGATCAACGTACTACACTTTGCACTAACATAAAGCTACATGTAGCATCTGAAGAACTGAAGAATTTATTGATTGCAACTTCACAGAGCAATGCTAATGAAATGCCTGAACCTCAGGGCCACATTAACCTGCGGACAAAGGCAGCTAGGCAAGCAACAAAAGTATGCATGCTCTACTTAAATGCAATGCAAAAGAATCAAGAACAAGGTCGTGTACTTACTAGCCGTTTTACATGCTGAAAAAGTGGTAGGCCACTCACATTACTCAAGACTTAGATCAACTAGTTATAATTAGCACCAAGATAAAGCTATACGTAGCGTAGCAAGTACTGAAGAACCATCATTCCTCTTTGTGCATGCTCCCACAGCAAGCGTTTTGACTTCTGGCTCGATTTCACCAATCTTCCAGAGCACCAAGCAATGCCTTTTAATAATTTACAGTGGCCAAGCTAACTTCCACTTTTAAAACTGAAAAATAAGCAGCAATGTGAATTCTGGGAACTCAAACTTACCGATTTCACTTTCAATTCCATCCTCTCCAGGACCTGTTCACATTTTAGGAGAGTTTCCATTGGACACCTAGGCAATGAAAACAAAGGCATGTTGGCACCTGAGGAAGCAATTAGAGATGGAAATAGCAACCGCAAGGGAATTCATTAAGCAAAACAAGCAGTTGATGTGATTTATACAACACACTGTGTTTACAAAGTGAACGCACACCAACACAGTCAGTGCTTGTCAAAACTGCGCCACATACCCCAACAGATCTTTGAATGCATTCTTAGTGAGCATGACATTTGGCGAGGCATTTGCAACACAAACTACTCGTGCAAAATAGGTTTACTCGCATCATACCGAAAATAAGAAGCAGTGTTGATGTCAAGTTAGAGTCTAGGCTTCAGACTGTCTTCAACAGAACCCGATATCAACACACAAGCTTCAAGCATGCAATTTCGGCTTTCTATTCTAATTGACTGCACTGCAAGTAAGGCTAGTAAAGCATCCAAAACGAGCTCCTCACAGACTTCGCCAGTTTGTCCTGTGATGCACGAACTTTCTGTAGCATCAAAAACATGCGAAGCAGCCATATTACCGCTAGCTTAAAATATAAAATAACATGCCTGTAAAATTAATGAGCTTTCATAATTAAAGCTTGAAACCGGTATGGTAGCATCGCCATCTTACACGAAAAACGGGTTTTGCTGCCATATCATTATGACAATGGCGATGAACATGGCTCTGATGGTACGCTTATCAATGCAGTTTCAGCTTAGTATAAGACTGTAATGCACAAAAACCTACGGACATTTCCTTCAAAAAAAAAAAAAGCGTTACAAACAGGTAAATACGGAAATCATAGCGAGCTGCTGTTCTCACTTTGAATCTGCTGGAGGCTCGCGAAAACTCGGCCATTTCACCAAGAGATATTATCTCTTCCATGCATTCACTGTCCCCTCAGCACAGCCAAGGCAGGCGCTGCGGCAATTTCTGTTACCATTAAGATCACGAATGGGGTCAGGCACATGCATGCTGACTAGTAAAGTTCGAATTAAACGGCGACAGCCAATTTCAGGATTGAAATAATTAAAATTTTGGCCCACTTGAATGAATGGCCACTTGCTGGGACCTTTGATCAGTATTGAATAAACAAAAAAAAATTATTTAAACAATTAACCAGAATAGATTAAGGGAAGTCTACTGTATACTTTATGAAGTATTATGCTTAGCTGCTTCTTGCAAATGACGTTGGCAATCGTTTTTGATCTGGCATTGGCACACAATCAACCAAATTCTCCGCATGGATCTTGTTCGTGCATAATTTCAATGCTGTTATTATGTTATGCTTGTAGAAAATAAAGAAATGTTTCATTTATTTCTCTATCTCAGTACTACTCTCTTTCTCAGTTGTTCAACTTACCGGATTTTTGGTTGTAAGAGGCATTACTGCATGTATCATTAAAGGACGCACTTAGCCTAAAACCTACTTCTTGTGCTGTTCTCTACTTTAGAAAGGAATATTAAGTATCAAACTACATGCAAATCAATTTTTTTTCTTCATACATTTGACCAGATTCAAAGCTGACATTAAGTACTATTTCAACGCCGTTACAAGTGATTCCACTAAAATGTTGAGCTTGATAACTAATAAAAGACAAACATAACTGTGCAATAAGACAGTAAAAGTGACGTCAAGTGAGAACACTGCACTGATTACAGCACTCATAGCTGAGGTAGTCAAACATGCTTGGCATGCACATAATTGATTCCACCAGAGAGGCATGCTGACAACAGTTAGAGAAGTGTTGTTGGTGTTACATCAACATAGCTTAGCATGCAGTGGAAACTGTCAGCAAGGCTACCCCCCTCCTCCCTACCTCCCTGCCCCCCCCCCCCCTCCTTCCCCCCAATTCTGTGACCGATGGCATGACCAATGACTGTTGACACGCACCGATGACATGAGCAAAAACAGCAAGCTCCAGCAACTCCTTGTGTCAGTATTTCTTCTTTTGTGTATACGTGTTACAAACCAACACCCAAACATCATGCACTAAACACAAAAACAAGTGACACAATTCAGACTGTCCATTTATCTTACATATTATCTACATTACAGGTAAGGTTAAAAGCTCCATTGTGAACTTCACTGGACCCTTCAGACGAATCATTTAATGTGACAGCTCAGTTCAGTCCTGGAGTGTAGCATTTTCCCAGCAGGAAACAAGATCAGGACTTGCAGGGTGTATGCAAAATCCACAGCACACAACTTCCAAAGGTGAATACTATAAAAAGAAATTTCCCAAGCCTGGCAATATTCTACTCACATTGATCTGCACGTTCAAAGGATAAAGGGAGAAAAAAAAATAAAGAGGAAAAATAAGAACACAATGCAACAATGACTGACATTATGTGTTAGTAAGCCATTATTCCTGACAACAGGCCGTGCAAAATCAGGCAATGCCAGCACTGAAGAGCAAAAAAACGAAGGAGAGAGATAGAGAATCATCATCTGCCAGTGAGAAAACCCTGCTGGTCCTGCTTCTTGATGCTTACAATATCTGGTCAGCCTTCCAAGAGTGATAACTTTACCTACAGCTACAGAAAATTCTGATCAACACTGAAGCTGCAGTAAGCAAAAGGTCTCACGAAGGTAAGTAACAAATGGGCAAATGACCCGTATACAATGTTAATTTTTAAAAGACATCTTGGCAGGCATAAATGAGACTACTGACAAGATACGCTTTATTTTAGTCTTCAGCCTTGAACATTTACGTTTTATAGTGCCTGGAACACAGTAAACTCAATGAAATTGTTGCTAGTCTCCTGGCATTTCGCAAAGCCTAGTTAACAAATTTTATACGAGCAGCTGATTTTGCTTGTGCAGAACAAAACGAAAATGCAAAGCAGTGGCAGACATACCAGCAGAAGGCAGCATAGAAAGTAACGTGAGGCAGCAGCAAATTGGAGTAAGTGCTCAACAAGTGGGCAGACCAAGAACCTTTTAATTAGATGGCCGCATTTATGAAAATGAAAGTGTGAAGCACAGCCACAGTGAAGGACGGCCAACAATTAGCCCTAACAGCCAAAGCATAAGACGAGACGAGAGTAGCATGTCGAAAAAACATCTGCAGGATGTTTCGATGACCCCAAAGCTGCAGCATGGAAAGAACCGACGCAAATTGAGACTGAGAATGCAGTAGAACTGTGCAACGCGTGCCCGCATCAACTCGGTATGGATTTGTGCGTGCCGTGTCGATACCATCTTAAAAGACCAGTGCCACATCTCAATCTTGCACTTAGCATAGCAGCATTGGTTAAAAAAAAGAAAAGAAGAAGAAGCCCGCACAACGACAGCCTGATGCAGACAGTTTACCGCACTGAGTGCAAAGTGGATGTCCACTATCGCCCAACTTGCAGCATGCCAGATTGAAAAGAAGGCACAGGTACCATGCAAACAAACATGCCACGGAAACAGGCACAGCTCAGTTCACTTATAACAATAATCCACAAGTCAAGAAATCCAACCATTACAACTGCACGCTGGTGTTTCTCCTAGGCCGATTCTACAAACGTTCAACACACTACAATGTAGCAGTCGAAGCCCACTGTCATATGTCGCTGAACACAATTTACTGCCACCAATCTTTCTTCTAGGTACAAAAATCACCAGTTTCAATTCTTCAGAGCTCACCGATGTAAATCTGCAAACCTGGTCAATCAATTGATCAATTTATTGGGAGAAATTCCCATTAATCGGGATAATATTTTAACTGATGCTCAGCCCTACTTGCAGCAAACTAATTCCAAGCTTTCTTGACTGATTCCCATTGTCATGATGTGGTACAAGTGGTACTGTTATGAGTGGACTGCACTGTACTGTATACATGCAGGATGCAAGGAACAAAATGCAATGAGCACAATGACAAGTGGGAAGCTCAGGCACACGCAAGCAAAGGATTGCTAGTCACACAAGAGAGGGTAGCCGGGCAAACTGAGAAGATTATAACTTTGATGGTTCCCCACCTTTTGTTGGGGTCCGACAGGATCTCAAGGAGGTTGTTCATCTTGCTGAGCTCTTTCTTGCGATCTGTTAAAATGAAGGAATAGACAAAAATTTTGCAAGGTCTGGCACGAGTGTACGCTTTAATAAAAGAGCTCATCGCAGCCAGAACACTCGCAGACAAGTTTCCATGGCAATGACAGGAAAGCTAGAGTGGCAGGGTTTCAGCACAAGTATTACCGTGCCGAGTAGTTGGGCTTTAAACCTGATTTCCTAGCACTCCTGACACAAAGGATGAATATCAAGTTGAACTGGATTAGTAAATTGTCCTTCTGCTATAGCAAAATAAGCACATTCACCATAAGAAGAGGCTTGTAAGCTAGCTATGAGACAAAAATTATACATGGGTGGAAAACCTCTGTGGGTGCACCGACTCACAAGGACATGAGAGGTTTTGACAGCGCCTACTAGGACCTAGTATAACTGCTTTTCGATAAACAAGGACCATGTTGCAGTCTAAAGGGGTCAAAGACTACATGTGGCAAGTTTCTAGAGCTTTTGCTGTGCCAGAAATGGCCCGAAATATGAGAAACTACTACTACATTGAAATCTGAGATGTCACTCTGACGTAGCGACACTGATGTTTTAGTTTAAAGTTAAAGCTAACCAAAGTTCGGCCTTCGTCTTCTACAGTAATAATCAAAACACTGCCACCAAATTAATAAAGATATGGCTTTGAAACAATACTCTAACATCCTAAACTGACTTAGAGTTGAGTCGCATTTAGTGTCCCTTCAAGGCGTACACAAGGTTTGTCAACTTTTCTCCATAGTTTTGTGCAGATGGTGTTACAGCCAAACTGTGACGTAGTGAACATCGGTATACAGTAGGCTTCAGTTAATTTGTAACTTCCGTAAATTTGTAACAATAGGCTTCCGTTAAAGCGTTTCTCATTGACATTAGTATTTAATAAACATGAAATATAACAAAGGTATTTTTGCATTGAAGGCAACTTCATCATAACTAGTTGAGACTATATTTAGAGAGAAATGGCAAATGAAACACAGTACGTGCCTTCGTCCTTGTCGATGCGTGCAATCATCCTTCGCAGTGGGTCGATGTACTTAGACAGCTGCTTCAGCTTCTCCAGGTACGCTTGGTCATCCGTCTGGGTACGTGCTGCAGGACTGGGCGTGGCACCTCCAACATTGCCTGGGCAAGCCACATAATTTGTCAGTCATTTGAGTGCGAGTGGGAAAGAGCATTCTGCTGGGGAGAGGCCTGTGACCAGTAGTCAGACCTCAGATAACTCTATTTAGTTTACTTGTGGCATCCATTCTTGTGTACTATTCATTTATATACACACACACAAAACTGAGGAAGACATTGATACGTTTCCAAGCCATCGATTTTGATTAACCAGAAAAGAGACAACGTAGAAAGTCATTGCTTATTTTAATTTGTGCCTAGCTAACATATAAAAGGCTGTACAGACCAGCCTGGCATAGCATACTTTACAATTTTTTTTTTATACACAGCTATTATTTTAGCCAGATTGCCAAAAGGACAGCGAGAGTAATAAGGCACTGTGGGAGAAGCATGCCCCACTTTCCTACATTATTTATTCATTCTGGGTTTTTTTTTTTTTTTTTTTTTTTTACATACTGCAGCCTTAGTTGGGGCTATGGCAGGAGTGGGGAATTGTACAATTGTGCAGCATACAAACGGTAATTATCAAACAGTAATTATCAGATCATCATCATCATCACACTTATTTTATGTCCACTGCACGGTGAAGGCTTTTCTAAGCTATCTCCGATTACCTCTGTCTTGCACTAGTTGATACGATCAATTACCACATTGTCGCAGCTCTGACTTTCTCAAGCCTGTTATCACCATGCTCACTTCGGAGATTGCGGCAGCCATGTGCGGAAGTGCTTGATTGAACACGCATTTCTTGCACTACATTTCAGTACAGTCAGCGAGTGCCTGCCACAGTCTAAAATTTCACACGCAGTGGTGTCTCTCAAGCCTTTTGACAACAGTCGCACTGTTCTCATTCAAGCGTCGCTGTGGTCTGCTGTGCAGTCTTCAAAACAGCCAATGAGCTTTCTGAGCTCTGACTGGCAAACAAGCGAGTCAGCTTATCAGGCAAATCAGCTCTTCTTGCTTTGCAGCTGCTTGCATGAAGTGAACTGCAGCAATTGCATGCTGATAAAACATGAGCACTGCCTGTAAACGTTAACTTTAAGGCAACGTGGAACACATTCAGTTCAAATCAACCAGAAGTAGATAACCTCTTGTCACTACACGACTGTTTCCTGAGGAGGTGGGAAATAGCCATGGCCACAGAGAATAAACGTTGGGGGAGAGCGCCATGGTTTGAGAGGAAGGTAATGTTTAACACCTTGTATCTCATTTAATATAGAGTACAGACATAATATTGTTACGGAGAAAGCATACCATGACAGACCACTCTGTGTTTGGACCGTATTCTTGGGTGCAACAAACATCGTTTCAGGGGCCTTTTAGGACTCCTCTGGCCCTCGACTCATTTAGTGTAACAGCAGCACGCGCTAGCAAGCAGACCCCATCAACTTCTCAAGAGTAACCCCCTTCATGATGCTCAATATGCTGTTTTCATTTACTACGGTATTGCCTGCTATGGCCTCTGAAATATGTGCGCAGATTCTGCCACTACTCTCAGAGTCTGGGTGGTGCACAAAACCTTTCACAAATCCCGAAGTCTGTTTGCTGCACAATAGCTCAGCAGTTAAGTGCATCCAGCTCTCAACTCCATGTTGCAACAGTGTCATGAGTTCAATCCACCAGTAGCAGCACCGGGCAATGATATTGTTTCCTTTACCATACAGTGAAAGTCTGGCTGAGAGCGAGGAAGTTGCCTGACGAGGATGCTGGAAAATGGAAAAGATGGACAACCATAGCAAACCCAGATTCGAGCTTTGAACTGCTGTCACAATAAAATGCTGCTTGTTAAGGGCGGTGTGGAAGGGAACTGACCATAACTGTCATGCTTAATGAGACACTAAAGGAAAATACTAAGTTGAGTTAGACTGATAGCTTATCTGTTTAGAAGTCTATCATTGTTTTCTGCGCACCCATATACAGCTTTGCTGTGCAGAAAATTACCCCCAAAAGTCCCTGCTGCCGCACCTCCATTTAAATCGAAATGCCAAAACTGAGGACGTGACGTAACCTCCAGGTCACCTTCTCCTCTGCCGCTTTCTGTGAATCAGTCACTGCTCTCTCAACTTGCATCGGCAGCATTCCTCGAACCACGCGCCTCGGCTCGCTCTAGAGTCAGGGCCAATATTTTGCCTCCCACTTCCCTCCCCACTCCCTCTCTCACTGCGTGCAGTGCAGGCAGGTGGCAACAGGTGGCACCACTGCGATTTTCCATTTTTCATCATTTTCTCGCTTACAAAAAGCTCTGTTCTCGCTACAAATGACGAATTCATTGTTACAGAAGCCTAGTCTTTCAATCTAGCTCGACTTGGTGTCTTCCTTTAGTGCCCCTTCAAGGTAGGCACCTGAACTATTTCCCAGCAGAAAGGGACCCTTTGGCACATGACACTCTCAGGTGGCTCCCTCGCAAGCAAATACAGACAAAAGCATGAGGCTGCTTCGGTTTAGTGACCTCACAGGAATCACCACATTCAGCACAAAGTTCAGCATTTGTGGCTGATTTTGCAGTGAGCCCATGTAGCGCGTTGGTGCACGAGGGTAAATAACTTGATTTCAGCTCAAGATAGACAACCATGAAGGACTAAAGACTACCTGTATGGTGATCTCTATTCCCTTGCAATTGTCTGTTTCATGCTGAAATCTAGTTACTTAACCCTTGCAAGCTTTGTCGAATGCCAAGAGTCCAACCAACGCTTGAACGGCATTTACCTGGTGTGCTCAAAGTGCTGCCTGGTGATGGAGCTCCTACGGTGCCAGGCGTGCGGCCCATAAAGCTTCCCGCAGGCGAAGGCACAACCTGTGACGACGACGGGCTGGGAGCGTAGCCGCCGGCTGGCGACTGCACCATCTGACTGCAAGGCAGATATGACTCGTTGATTAAAAACTCCCCAACTCCAACCTTCGCTCCGACTCATTCACTATGACAGCCTAATAGAGCCCTGCCCTCATGCAATGTTGAGCATTTCTTGTTCAATTTTCTCCTATGGTATGCAAATTTTGCCCAACAGGCATTGAGAGGCACTGATGGGCGTTGATGGGCACTGAAGTAGCATCATCATCAGCTGTCTCGCTGATGAATAGAATGAATGAATTAATTAATGAATTCTGCAGTTTTACGTGCCACAACCATGATTTGATTGTGAGGCACGCTGTAGGGGGGGACTCCAGATTAATTTTAACCACCAGGGGATCTTTATTGTGCCCCAAAGCACAGGACATGAGCCTTTTTGCATTTCGCCCTCATCAAAATGCAGCCGCCGCGGCCAGGATTTGATCCCGCGACCTCGTGTGTAGTAGCGCAACACGATGGCCGCTAAGCCACCATAGTGGGTTGATGACAACCACGCAAACAGCCATCCCGAGTGGGCATTCGACCATTGCCTGGGCTGGCCGTCGCCATTGTTACTCAGTGCATCATCGCATCTGCGCTTTTTAATAAATCTGGCCGCAGTCGCCTTCATGACAACCTCCACAGCCACCAGTTTGTTTATCATTTCTTTATTTAAATACTCTTTACGCTGTTACGGCATTACAGAAAGGAGTGATAAATTCAAATCATGTGTAAGAGGGTAGTCTTTAAGAAAGTATGATCTGGATTTCTGGTGCTGTAATTGGTAAACATAGTTAATCATGTAATTAAATGTGTATAAAACGACAGATTGTTATCAATATGGACAAAACTTACTCATAGGAACTGAAAAATGACTAAAGGGAATAAAGAGGAGTAGTACTGTAAGACATAGTATTGCAAGACATTGTTTTACACATTAGTTTCCTAGTGCTCTGTCTTTTTTCATCTCATTCATTGAGATAAGGGTGCAAAGCAAAAATGCCCGTGCACCATGGTTCAGGTGCACATTAAAGAACCCCAGATGGTCAAAAAAATAATCCACAGCCCTCCAGTATAACGTCTCTCATAACCCACTATTCATTTTCAGGATGTTAAACCCCGTAATTAAATTTTTTTTAGATTCATAATAATTTTTTTTAGATTCCTAACAAGCCACAGCAACATATGGTGCAACAGAAGTTTCACTATGCCTGCTGTAAAGCACTCTGGTAGTTGCAGTTCTTTAGCGAGCTGATGAGCAGCTACAGTGAGCAGCGTGTTGTATTTGTAACATGACAAAATTGCTTATCCTTTAAGATCAAAAAGCAGGCAGGTAAGAGTTAAAAAAAAAAAAATCTACAATATGATTGGAAGCCAACTTGATGAAGATGCCCTGAAAAAAGATCGACAATTGCATTTGTTTTCAGCAATCCTCACAGTATTTGTTTGCTTGTCTGTTTGCTTGTTTATGCTACTTTCAGGGCCATCAGGCATTAGAGAGGAAAATGGTTACAGAGCAACAAGAAATAAAATGACCAGTTACAGCAACAAATCAGTGTATGACAATAAGGCTCTTAGATATACAATATTAGCTGCAATTAGTTTGCAAGTATAGCAAATATCAAGTGTAAGTGGTAAGCACAAGTAAAACGAAATTTGCAGAAAGTTGCCTTGAACCCAAGTACAGTGAGAAAGCAGTGAGTACTACTGCCATCATGGAGCCAGCCAGGCCACTGTACATGCACTCTGAGCGTGGCAAGATCAGTCTATTCTTGCACATGATATGACCAACAACTGCACCCAACAGCTCGCATCAGGTTCCAACAGTTTGTGGGAACCCTCGGGTCCCGTGACCGCCGCACGCGCAGCGAACGTCGCAGCAGACGCATGCGCGCCAGAGAGAGTTGGGAGAGGGGAAACTTTCCTTCCGCGGGCGGCGCACGGGAATCGCAAGCGCTAGCAGCGCCGCCGGGTGGGTCACGTGAGATCCCGTGGACATCGCCCGGGTCTCTTTGATCCTCAGCAAGCGGCGATGGCGGAAGTCTCCGCCGCCGCTCCCGTATTCCCGCACGTGGTTAGTCAACTGCGTTCTTGCCGCGGCAAACGCCACGGCCCCCCCCCGTATTCCCCAGTTGGTAAGTCGGAAGCCCTTCTTTACCTAGTGTATTATTCTCTTCGAGGGAACCCTCAGCGATGTCAACTATAGCTAGCTGGCCTGCTCGAAGTGTTAGTTGGAGTCGTAATAAATGCTTTCCGAGTGTACACGTGGTTGTCGTCTATTGTTCCGAGGTTGTCCTCGAGCTTGTATCGGACCGCGGTTGATTCGCAGGCATGCGCCAACCGCGGGGCTCGGTGTGTCGAGGCAGAGCGCAGTGGGCATCCCCCCCATATCCCGACAAGTTAAAGCAGCCATCTTTCAGAGCCGTCACACATCGTATTGCACACAGTATGCTGATTAACCATCAGTCTGCTGATTAACTTGCCCAAATTGTAATTCTCCTTGCCTCTGAAGGAAGTGTTTACTTTACCTTGGCACGCTGTTTGGCAGGGACGGCCCTCCAGCCGGTGATGGCACGGGGCCCTGATTGCTTCCAGGCCCTTGACTGGAAACCTGTTATCAGTCAAAGACAGAGACAATCTAACTTTCAATTCTTTAGAGTAACAACATGTGAAAAGATGGTGTCCAAACATGCAATCACTGAATGTCACCAACAGATTCTCAGGTGTTCCTGGCACCTGGCTGCAGATATTGTTAGCTTGGTGCGCGAAATGCCACTGAGTGCTTTAGTGTTTCACTCGCTGCCATCCATACATCTGATGCCTAAAATTTCATGCCAAGGAACAAACTTGTTATGTAGCTCAGCTTGTGAATAGGATGCTCTACCTGACACCAAGCAGTGAAAAACCACATTAAAGCAGAAGCATGGCCTCCAAGAGGCAAAAGTGTGAAGCATCACCTGTTGTGCAGATGTCACACTCCCATCTCTGAGGGCATGCAAAACTGCTGCACTTGCAGAACGCACTTGTGACAAACATGATAATTCCAAGGAAAGTGGCTGTCACATCAGTAATAAGTTACGCTTAGGGCTCCGTGTTTTCGGATAAATACGAAAAAATCCGATAAACACTCGCCGGTAAAATTTTTGACAATTTGGATTTATCCGATAAACTCCGATTTTAACGGCCAATATGACCCTGTTCCGTTCTATATCGAAAGGGCGTGTTCTAATCAGTCATTGATACATCGGCCGGTTTGGCCGATATAAAATTTACCTCACATCAACAGTATCTCGTAGACCACACCCATCGCACATTTAACAAAGGGCTTGTTGCGTACAGAGAGAGAGACCTGTGACCACTCAACGACTGTCGCCGAAAATCATGGATACTACGCTGCTGTCGCTGAAAAGTGGAGCCAGACAGTTTAGAGGAACCTTTTCGATGCACACCATGGACTACACCAGTGAATCGTTTTGACATAGTGTTCAAATTGTGAATCTAATTGTGAAGCATGAGTTACCCGCGCGTCCAAAACCTATGTGCCGATTTTTGAGTCAGTGTTTCTTGAAACTGACAACATGAGCCAACTCATGAGTGATTTTGCGAACTATCAAAGCTAATTAATCAGTAACATTGTTGAACCCCTGTCGCTTGGAGACTTCACACTGTCCAGTGGCCAGTGCTTTCGGACTGCGCACCGAGTTTTTCATAGCGCAAGCGTTGAAAGGGCATTTTCAAAGCTGAGAATCATCAATCGAAAGGAGCGTGCTTCCATCAGTGACAGCAACCTCGTAATGTATGATGGCATCCATTACAACAAGCCTTAAGGTTGTAATGCGCATAAACGTATATAGGTGTTTTGTATTCAAGTATTTGTGTTTGTGCGTTTATGTGTTTGTGTGTTCAAACCTTCCAGACAACAAAAATACGCTTCGTGTGTTCTGATGTTTTTGTGTTCAGATATCATTTCATCTAAGATTTCGGAGTATTGAGAATAATGCAAAATTTAACTCTGAATTTCGGACGATTGCGAATTTATAAGAAATAAACTCCGATAAACTCCGAATTTCTGCCAGAAAATGAACTCCGAAAAACATTCTCCGAATTTCAAGAATGATAAACTCCGAAAACACGGAGCCCTAGTTATGCTGGACTTAAGTTTAAAAACACGAAAAAATAATGATAATACACGTAGCTGGGTGCGGCAGTTGAAAAAAACCACTTCTTAATTACAAGAAGTGGGTAGTGGTTACCTGGTTTTGCACCAGGACCGTATTTTCTAGCCATCCATTCTATTTTCCATTCTTTTCTCCCTTTCTCACTGGCCCTGCTGCAGCTTGTACGACATCACACTGCGTGCCAAGTGTCTTGATTCAAGCGATAACAGTGGCGCGATAGCTTCCCAAGTCAGAGACAGAGCAGCATTCGAGCCAATGGCAATGGGCAAAAATAATAAAAAATGAGATGGATTGTTAGAAAACACAGTCTTTGTAAATGCACACAACAACCTTTCCATAGTTGCTCAGCTGGTGCACTTGCCTACATGCACCGGTTTGTCACCGTCAATCGAGGAGCACACATTGATTGCCATTAGTTAAGGTTCTCCGACGCTACTATACCCTACACAGTGCCCCGGTAGCTTCGGTGCTGCCTATGTGGTGCAGCGGCACCATACAGCATTAAGTTTATTGTGGCACCAGTGCCACGAACCACACGCAAGACGAAGAGACCTCCTTGTCTTCTCCCCATTTTCTCTTTGAGTTGCTGACCAGCCAATAACACGAGTGCTAAGGTGCTACAAGAAGTTGGTTTTTTTTTTCTTTATTGTTTTCTTTTTTTCATATCCTTTCCCATTTGTTCTCACGTGCACTACAGAGGGTATGCAGCAGCGGCACTTACAGGAGCTACACTAGCAGCAGTGGGTACAGCCAGCTGAGATGCCACCACTGACGTCGGCGGTGCTTGACTTTGAAACTGGCTCGGCACAGTGCTTGCTTGCTGTGGTGCCTGCATGAAAGGATGAAAGAGCCACGAGTCAAGTTGCCCACACTGTACCTGCCAAATAAACGATCGTTGCTGCCCCGATAGGGTACTTAGTGAAGTTAAATTTCTAACTTTCTCGAATGCAATAAAATTCGTCGAACATGCTCAACATTCAGCAGCAACAAGAAAAAAAGAAAAAAAAAAGAAACAAAGAAGAAAAACAAGTAACTTTCATATTCGCAAAGAATTAGCAAAATACTTTGGGATATGTAGGTGCACGTCACTCTTACAGAGTGCAGTATAAATTGCACTTTGCCAGCTACTCTGATGCTTTCGTGATCACCCATCATGAATTAAAGAGATAGACTCAGGCACCTTTTGCCTCCTTAGATAACTTACTGTACAAAGCAGTTAACCCCGAATAGTTTTTTGGCTCACTTCATTCAAATTGAAGCAAAGGAACACATTCGCATTTGGCGGGTATAACAAACAATTTTTTTATGAAGGCATGACGACAAAAACAAAGATATCAATACGATAACGGTGGCATGATACCAATGACGACTACAGATGATGACAACAATGAAGATGGCCGAACGATGATAACAGTATGATGAGAATGGCACGACCACAACAATGATGATGACGTCAGCGGCACAACAGTACGATGATGGTATCATAACAACCGCGATAATGGCATTGACAACAACGCTGGCAGTATGACGACAATGGCATGCCAACGATGACCTCACCATCATGACGACGATGGCACAACGACAAAAGTGTGACAAGAATGACATGACATCGACAACAGCCTGACGATGACACTTCATTGATTGTATGAATATTACACCACAGCACTGCACAAGAACGTTACATCAACAGTGTTTTGCTAACACTCAATTTTATAGGACACCACGACTTTGTGCAACCTGAGAGCTGGAAGAAAAGATGAGAATGAGAAAGATGAAAAGAGGAGTGGGTCCAAGGATGAACTGACACACAAATTGCAGTAGTATAGGTAATTCTGCTTAAGGCTAGAACATAGCAGCTAGCTCAAGTGACAACGATGAAGCTTCCCATCTAAGGGGAGCAGCCCCATTGGCTGCCAGTGGGCCCTCTGAGTCTTGCAAAGGTGGTGGTCCGGTATTATACAGTCCAACTCCACTACAACGGAATTCCCACTACAATAAAGTGTTTTCGATTCCCCGTCAGGATCCCACTGGCTCCTGAAGAGCTTTTGCACTGCCAATTCAACTGATGACAGTGACATCGCGCAAGGTGGGCTGACTCCATCGCACAAGTGATCGACTTCTCTGACACTATCCGCTGTTTTCTTGGCGCTCATGACGACGATGGATGCAATGAAGGTCCTCATCGACTACGAGCAACCCATTCCGCCATTGCTGGGGTGAGACCAGAAACAGGCAAAATGACATTACTTAAAATTAAGTGCTGTCAGCGATATTTTTTAAAAACCTTTCTTTGCTTGTTGCTCAGTTTCAAGCCAATGGTGCCGTCCGCAGTGGTGGGCCGATCCCAGAGATAGTGTAGTCTACAGTTGCCATGGATATGATATCATACCAGTGGGCATGTGCCATCGTCGCCACACCATTTCATGCCATCTTCGTCATATAGTCATCGTCATACAGTTGTCGTCATGCCATCTCACCATCGTCGCCATCTGATTCTCATCATACAGTCTTTGTTAAGCCGTTGTCGTCATCAAGCCGTTTTTGTCATGCCCTTGTCATCATACAGGCATCGTCACGCCATCATACCGCCTTCATCATTTCATCGACATAATTCCTCCTTTGCCATTCCACCGTAATCATGCTGCCACCATTCAATCATCATTATGACTCTGTTATCATGCCATCATCGTCATTCATTCATTGTCATACCACCGTTGTGATGCTGTCATGGTGATATCATTGTTGTCATCTAATTCTTGTCATACCGTCATCTTCCTGCCATCGTCATCGTCCCGTTGTCCTCATGCCATCGTCAAGACACTGTCGTCGTTATAGTATCCTTCATCATTTCAGAATTGTCATCTCGATGTCATCATGAAGTCGTCGTCTTAGTTCCTTTGGCTGCACCAGGCTGTATGCTTAGAAAGCCAGCGAATGCTTAGGCATCAAAAAGGAGCGTAGTACATTAAACGAGGAGGGAGAATACACATTTAATTTTGGAACAGTATCCCGGGTGGGATAGTCTAGGTGGGAGGTCTCCTCCATTCCAGGAACCCTCTGACCTCCACTGCCTCCTTGACCCTGGTGACGAGGCTCGTTGTTCCAGGTCCTTGGAAACAAGCTTGGCCTCCCACGTTTCGATGAGGTCTTCGCTTTCTCTGACCTTCACTGCCTCCTTGACCCTGGAGACGAGGCGTCGTTGTTGTTCCAGGTCCTTGGAGACAAACTTGGCCTCCCACGTTTCGATGAGGTCTTCGCTTTCTTGTCTGGCGTTACAGTCTTTTGGTGAGGGCAATGCGCCTGTGTTTAGGTGCCATGGGCACTCAAGGGTCAGGTGCGCCAAGGTGTCCGGTACGCCGCAAATTGGAATGCAAGGTGTACCCACCACCTCACCCAAGATTAAACAAAGAAGAAAGCACCACACTCAGAAGACTGCAAAGTAACACTTACATCCACGGCATACTCATGCATAGAATCCACCTGACACTACATCAAACGAGAACACTATAAAACATCCATTATACCGAAATGTCATGGGAGAAGAGGGACCTACAGACCCCCAAGTGATTTGACGAACTCGAGATCAGGAGCAAAAATGCCTAGCCCACACTACAGCTAAGGCTTAAACATTCGTGTTACATACTTGTAACCGTCCTGAAAGTTTGGCTTTCTTTTTTTTTTTTTCAAGTGCATTTTTGTAACAACAAAATTCCCACTGTAATGAAATTTATCAACACAGAGTGAATCTCGTTGTAGCAAGATCCAACTGGTAATGCAGTCAGATTGCACTTACTATAGTGTACATTAAAAACTAGAGAGCCTACACACTGTTATCTGATCACAGAGAAGCACAGAAAACCGCACCTAGCAACAAGCATGGCAATAACAAGGTGATTGCAATCTGTGTCTGTGCTTTTAAGCTTGATCTCTGCACATGCAAACAAATTCTGTGTGCTGCCTCAGCAAGAGCCATTGATTCTTGCAAGATGTTTTAATATTTTCCCATACTTCTTGTCTGACGTATTCCTGCCACGAATGTTTGCTGCATCCACCACTGGCCAAGGTATGCACAGATTCGTACCCTGCAGAGCAATGCTGTGTACATCAAGAGAGTTTGCTGTAGGGCTGGTTGGTACATTGTTTCTAGAACAGAAACAGTGCAAAATAATGGAACCTATTTTTTTTATCCCATTAGTTTTTGCTGTTTTCATTTTCTGGGCTGAGTAAATTCACTTCTCTGGCCACGTGACATGTCATGTAGTTTCATTGTAATGTGCACGCTCGTGGCTGCACTGCACAGACATCTAACTTTCTCTTTTTTGAAATTCTGTTTCCATATGGAAAAGAGAAGCTCAAAACAAAAAGTGAAGGTTACTTCCTTTGTTTTCCTGTCTGTGATCCAAGGATAGACTGTAACCTGCTGGTTGTGTGTACAAGATATTTGCGTAACGGACCTAACTGGGTAGGGACAAGCACCTTTAGTCCCCAGCTCATAGATTTTGTTTTCTACTTATCCTTTTTTCACCTAATACCTTTACTGTATATGAAACAGGGGAGACGAAGAAAGGAACGCATTACTTGAAACAAAGTGAAATTAAGACAAACCTGGAGGGTGTCTGGCCCCCCTTTTACAAGCACTTGCAAGAGAGCCACTATTATGCAGGAATTCGTTGGGCCTTTGATTCTATTTAATTTCTTATCACCCGTTGCAGCAAGTGAGGTGAAGCTAGTGATAACGAAGGCTTGGCATAATGCTAGCCAATGATGAAGCGTAAGAAGAACAGAAAAATGAAAAGGATCAATACACAATATGACCTCAGGTTTCACTCGGTGCTGAATGCTGGGAGTAGCTTGCGCACATAGCAGCCTGCGATACCTACCACTGAGACATTGGGCACAGGTCCCTGGGGCCGCAGCTTCTGCATGGTGATGGGCACGCAGTTGTTCATCATCTGCGGCTGCTGAGGTCGCATCTGGCCCTGCAGCTGGTTCTGCAGTTGGCCCTGAAGCTGCCCTTGAAGCTGGCCCTGAAGTTGACCTTGAAGTTGACCCTGTAGCTGTCCCTGTAGCTGACCCTGAAGCTGACCCTGTAACTGCCCTTGCAGCTGGCCCTGAAGGGGGTTCTGCAGCTGCCCCTGCAGTTGACCCTGAACAAGAGACAGGAACGCACCACCATATCAGCATGATGCCTGAACAGCAAGATCTGGGAGAGCAGAGCAGGTCACTTTAACCTTTCAAGTGCCACGCCCGAGTCAACTCGTCCGGGTGATTGAGCACACCCCTGACAATGCTTGAGTAAAGCCGTGCCACAATGTTCATTCACTCCCTGCCTTTCTCTAGATAATTAAAAAACATGAAATGGCCATGTACCAACCTTCACAGAATTCAGTTCAACTGAAAGTGCATGGCAGCTCTTGTTTGTACATGAAAGGCATTGCGATAAAGCTTACCTGTCATATACAGTGTAGACCGCTTATAACGTAAGTCGCCGGAGTCGCAAATATCCGCACTATAAGTGGTACCGTACTATACCCAAAACAACTATTTTGTTGCGATAACAGACACTCGAGGCGCATTTCTGCCGCCGCTGTCACCATGCTCTAGGTTCCGTATTCGCTTACTAAATAAATAGCGCGCAGAAGCAAACATGAACACATCTCGCTCATTGACCACGGAAACGAATTGTCAAAACGCTTGAGCGATGAAGCGCGGCGAGCAAATTGACCTTCGTGCTATCATGCCTCTCGCTTCAACGCGACCTATAAGCGGTGAAAACACGGCACGCAGCGGACACCGTCACAGATTGCTTTCAAGATAGGGCCAAGGCGATCATATCGCCGAAGTGGATCATCGCAGATTACGTCCTGCTTTGGTCCACTGAAACCGTTCCACATTTCTTTGCTGGCGAAAATCCTCTCCTTCTGTTTGCGCCAGTCCCGAACGCAAGTTTCGGATTCTCCGCACACATGTCACTTTCCTTTTAAATGCGGCATCGTGATGAACTCAGTACTTCATGCTGATAGAGCAAACGCAGAGAACGTGAAGACAGACGGTAAGACAGACGGTATACTGTTGCCTAAGCACGTGTACTGCAGCACATGGAGGAAGCCACGGTAGCTAGGCTCGAGAGTAGCTAGGCTCAACGCACGTGCGAGGAGGTCATTTTGAAATGCCGACGGCTATATGGTAACGCAGATTTAAGGTCGTACTCTATTATAACGCGCACGCAATTTTTGGACCTGTTTTATCGAAAAAAAATGTGCGTTAGATTCGAGTAAGTACGGTATTGGTGGCTTGAGGGGAGCGTTTGCCGTCTAGGTTGACTGCCGAACTTCCAGGCAGCCGCACTGTAACCGGTATTTCGTGTCTTGCAACTGCACTATAAGCGATGCGCGTATGGCGTATGCATAGAGTGCTATGGGAAAATTAACGGGAGTCTGAAAAGACCGTATTATATCCGGTCCTGCACTATAAGCGGTTACGTAATAAGTGGTCTATACCGTATCAGGCAGTGTAGCTAGCGTCCATCTCACAGATTGCGTCTTGTTTTATGATACGGGGAATGGCTCAAGAAGTTTTTGAATGGTGCAGAAATTTAAGAGCATCTTACGATTTCTGAATCAGAGGATTCCAATATTGACTACGAGTTCTGTTCAAGCGACAATGCTAGTGACGAAGAGGTCAAAACAGTAACCCTTTTGGGCACCAATTAATTCGGTTGACTGAAAGCTTTCTTTCACTGCATTTCTTGCATCTTCAGAATCATAAAAAGTGTACAGCTGCAGAATAGATTAAGACTTTTCAATTTTTAGTTAGTCTTGTCGAGTTTACAGTATGTGGACTCCATGCAAAAACTCACTACAGGTACATTACGTATGAGAACATCAACTATTTAAAGTCTAGCAGGCTTGAAAAGCACTTATCCAAGAGCTTGAAAATTAAGCCTGGTGCAACACACTGTGAAAAACAATGAAAGAAGTGAAACTGCGCAAAAAGCTCACAACCGTCTACCTTCCCATTTGTTTGACTAAAAAATTTTGCACCCATTATTCAAACTTGCAGCCCAATTCCAATAAGAACACCTTCAAGATGTATGCAACACATCTTAAATAAGATTACTTTCAACAATGCTTTTGCTGTTGATGCACTATCTTGGCATACACAATTGTGTACACAGTGCCTGAAAGAGGTAATTAGCATAATTATTATTTTTGTTTGAATACTGAGATCTTAAAACTTCGTAAAGTGTTCAGCAACATATAACAGATAAATGGTACTTGAATTTAAAGCCGGCTAATGTGTTAGTCAGAAATATAATTTGGTGCACTCTAGAACACTTCTGGTATATGTTCAGCAGATACGCTCGAAACGCCTGGATTAAAAGGGGGCTAAGGACGTGAATTCGCAAGTGAGGTCCTGTGTGTGTGGGCCTTATTCCTTTCATGTTCTTTTCTTTTCACAGCTTAGCACAAGTCTAATTTCCAGACATCATCTTCACTTAGATTCGTCACACATACTATATGGCAAGGACACTAATACTACTCGAACAGGAGGCCTCAAGGCTCACTTGGATGGTGCATAACGCAGCAAATGAATAATGCATAGTTAGGCTTCAGCATTTTCAGTTCGAACTGAAAGTAACTAAAAAAAAGGGGGGTGCAGAATTTTTTTTCAGGAATTTGCTTCTAACTGAAAAAGGTAAGTGAAAGCACATTTATCAGAGAGTTAAGGCAGCGTTCGGCGCACAGCCGCAAGCCTACATGCACGCCGATGCTGCGATGCTGCTCAAGCTATCATTGCTTTTTTTTTTTTTTTTAAAGCAGAGCTTTCTTTATAAACTATTCCGCATTTCTTTTCATAGAATTTTGTCTTGTCGAGTAGGACTCAGGGGGAGGTCTCAGCAGAAGCTCATCAAAAAAATAAAAAATAGAGACCACAAAAGTGTACACAATGTAGCTTCCACGACAAATGTGAATTTCTGCTGCATTAACGCATGGCACTTCTAATTTAATGGATCGCTGTGTAGGCTGCAAAAGCTGCTACATATTGAAACAATTAATTCAAAACTACGTGCCCAGGATTCGTGGTAATTCGGCTTTCTTCAAAAATCCAGAGTCCCATCAACTTTTGCGGCCGACTGTACTGCATTGACTGATACAATGGAACATATTAAGAGAAAATAAATTAAGGCTGGCTTTGTGCATTTCT